>NC_135204.1:0-76372 GCF_050948175.1 Xylocopa sonorina
CTCGGTCGGTTGGCTGCTACGGAAATCTCGATCAGTCGCCAGCGAAGAGGAGGACGGCAGTCGGAATTCAGCGGTGATGCAGAGGAACCAGCGGTGATAATAGCAGCTTCAGCTGCGAATGTGGCAGAATCGGCGTGATGCGTCGTGGTGCCTGGATCGGAAGCGTCGACGGTCGCTTCGGAAAGCGGCGGCTGGGCTGGTGCGAAAGCAGGTCGCTGGTATACGAGGACTCTCGGAACGTCCTCCAAATATTCACGCACAAGTGATCGTAAGAAATTCTTTCTACCCGCACGTCGAGTTCTTCGCAAACCGGAAGCACGAGTCATTCACCAGGTTTTTCTGTACTTTCGACTAAGATCTGAAGGATAAGCGGCGGTCCGCTCTATCTCAACGTCACAAAGCCGATTTCTATACTCCTTCAAGGTGATGAAGAGCAACCCCAGTTGTATGGAAGAACCCGTGAAGGAATTCGTAGTTAAATGTAATGTTAAAAGTAGAACTAGTATTATAAACACTTGATAAATTAATGGATATGGAAATATTAGACTTGGTAAAAGAACTTGTACTTGGATGTAGTAACAGTAAAATAAAATATATTCTAAGTTAAAGTATACAAGAACTGGAATTATTCTAAGACTAAGATTAAGTTAAAATGGAAATAGAAACGCGATGCCTGAACCCCACATTGAGGCGGCTAGAACTAGAAGTTTCGACTAATCGGTAGGAGATCTCGAGTCAGAGTGTCGCTCTGGAGACGCGTCTCGGACCTCCTCGGTTCGCGAGGCGCTACGGTCGCGGACGCTTGTGGTAGGGAGATCGCGGTCCCGCGAGTGGGGGACTCGCGTCTCGTGGAGGGGAGCTCGCGGTCCAGCGAGTGGGGACTCGCGGCTCGTGGTGGGGCTAGCGGCGCATGTCGCTGGCCGGACGCATCTTACGCGTTTGACTTATGAGCTAATACAATATGGACTTAGAATTATGTGTGTGTTGTTTGTGTCTTACATTCGTGTCGTGTATAACTTAGATCTAGGAATTCTTATATAAAGATATATGCGTCATGATATAGTATGTATGTACTAGCTTAGAAGTAATATACAGGTTCTAGCAGATCCTGTTCCCGGAATTGGAAAAGTCCCCATTCAGGTGATGGGCTGCGGCTACGTCTTCCTGCAGGACGGAATCCTCGGTGCGAGGGGAATAGGGCTGCCTGTCCTTGGTGCGGGCGAGACAGGTATACTCGGCGGTGCGAGTGAGACAATGGTGCCTGGTGCGAGCGAGACAGGTATACTCGGCGGTGCGAGTGAGACAATGGTGCCTGGTGCGAGCGAGACAGGTATACTCGGCGGTGCGAGTGAGGCAGCGGAACTTGGTGAGCGCATGCAGGTATGCGCGCGCGAACACTTCCAGTTGCTGGTTCTGCAGACGAGTTTGGCTGGTTGCATGCGTCCAGGGGTTGATGCTGGTAGGTGCGAGGAGGTTGATGGGTGGCAGGCGGTACGCCTGACGTCACACCTCCCCCCATTGAGAAAGAATTTCGGCAATGCCGAAATCTCTGGACTGTAGCTGGATCGTTGCGTTGTCTCGTTCGAATGGCGAATTGTGGGTGGATGCCTTCCTTTCCATGGCCCTTGTCCTGCCTTTGTTCTCGTAATTTCTCTGGATACGGAGAGTGCGGTGGATGCTGCGGTTGCAGCGGATGCTGTGCTGCTGATGTGCTTGCCCTGTTGCATGGCACTACACTGGGGGCACTTGTTTCACTTTGCTCTTTTGACGAGTCTTTAGGGGTATCTTTTACATATAGTTTATCATGATTTTCAGTTTTTGTGTTTGGGGTGCACTGTACACTACCACTGCTTTCATTGTTCGTACTTTCGATCATGCTTACAGTGTTTTTCTGCAAACGCTTGCAGATTTTCAACTTATTACTATGTACTACCTTAGGTCTACCTTTTACATTAATCTTAACATTATGGTTGCTTAGAACTTCCAAGACTTTGTATGGGCCTGTGTACTGGGACTGAAATTTGTGTTTCAGTGGTTCTCGAAGTAAGTACACCCATTGTCCTACTTGGAATTTCTGTACATTCAACTTCTTATCATAATAGAATTTAGCACGGACTTTCGCTCCGTCGAGATTTTGTTTTGCGATTTCTTGTGACGTTCTTATTCGGTCTGTTAATTCGTCGAGGTAATTGGCATATGATTCATTTTCTGATGTATCGCGGAACGGTATTGATGAGGGGAGTCTGGCGACCTTACCGTATACGAGCTCGTACGGAGTGTATCGTGTACCTTCGTGCGTGCTCGTGTTATATGAGAGCATCGCGAATGGGAGCCATTTCTCCCAGTTGTTACGATTCCCGATAAATTGCTTTAAGTACTCTGCGAGTACGTGATGTGACCTTTCGACAGAGCCATTGGTCTGAGGGTGAAATGCTGTTGTCTTAAATTGTTGGATTTTGAACCTTTTCGCGATCGTTTTCATCAGTGAATTAATAAAGTTTGATCCCTGGTCCGTAAGGATACCTTTGGGACATCCGAATTGACATATGAATTGTGTTATAAAGGCGTCGGCGATGTCTACGGCTGTGGTCCGTTTGAGTGGAATGGCCAGGGAATATTTAGTTAGGAGGCACTGTATGGTGAGAATGTTATTGAATCCGTCTGGAGTTGGAGGTAAGGGACCCATAACATCCATAGATATTTTCTCGAAAGCGGTGCCGGGAGTGTCTGTAAGCGTAAGGGGTTGTCGTGTCTTTACTCGTGTTAGTTTTTGTTTTTGACATTGGTCGCAGTTTTCTATGTGTGTTTGTATGTCCGTTTTCATGTTAGGCCAAAAATGTCTTTCGCGTATTCTAGAGTAAGTTTTATTTATTCCTTTATGTCCACCGATTGGCGTGTCATGATTCTCCCGGATTATTTGCTGTCTTTGCTCTGGTGGTGGGATTTGTACTAAACCTTGACAAACGGTTATTTGTACGTTTGACTCGAAAAATAGATCTAGTAAGATTCTTTTAATTTGTAAAAATGCTACGGTTCCTATTGCGCCCTGAGAGATACTAAATGTTTGAATTTGGAGCTCTGTAACGACATCGTATAGTGATCTCAATGCTTCTAATAGTATTTCGTTGTCTATTCCCTTTTTCTCATGTTCGGTTACTGGTAATGAGATTTGGTAATAACCGCCGTTTTCGTTCACTTTAGCTCTCGCTAGTGTGATGTGGTCCCTATGTTGAAAGAATTTGTCCGATTTTTGAAGTTCGAGGGCGCCTCGGTCATATGGGCGGCCTCCCTTGGTTATGAAAATGACTAAGTTATCGCGACGTGCTGCAATGGGGTCCCTAGTCGGTACAAACAGTGGGCGTTGACGTACGTTCGGGTCGTTATCAGTTGTCGGTAATTCCGCGGGTGATGTCGATAAAGTAGGCTGTCTTTCTTCTGTCGGTCGGTAAGAAGTACTGATGTTTTCGGAAGAGGATACTGGCGTTGGAGGTGGTGCAAGAAGATTTGAGGATGAGGATGGTCGACGGATATCGAAAAGATCGTCTTCGGAATCTATAGGATTGGAAATTGGTTGGACTGTGACGGGATTGCGAGACAACGCGTCAGCGTTCATGTTGATCTTTCCCGGTTTATAAACAATTTCGTATTCATATTCAGCTAATTTAAGACGCCAACGAATTAATCTGCTTGATGGATCCTTTACCGAATTCATCCAAACTAGTGGCCTGTGATCGGTCACCAGCTTGAATGACTTACCGTATATGTATGGCCTGAAGAAATGTACCGCGTATATAATCGCCAGACACTCCTTTTCAATTGTTGAGTAATTCCTCTCGGCGCTATTTAATAATCGAGAAGTATAGGCGATTGGTAGATCTCTTCCTATTGGGCCTTGACTTAACACGGCGCCAATTGCGTCGGCGGATGCATCTGATGTTATTATAAATGGTTTGGTAAAGTCGGGGTATTGTAATATTGGCGCTTCACAGAGCATATCACGGAGTGTTACAAACGCATCTTCGTGGTTATTACGCCATATAAATTTTGCATCCTTTTTTAACAAATTAGTCAACGGTTTAGCCAGTGCAGAAAAATTCGCAATGAATCGGCGGTAGTAGCCGGCGAGACCTAGAAATTGTTTCACCTGTTTCGGATTTTGCGGTCTTGGGAAATCTTTTACGGCGCGAACTTTGTTTGGGTCTGGTTTGACGCCATTTTCACTGATAACGTGACCTAGGTAATTGACTTCTCGACGCAAGAATTCGCATTTGTCCGGTTGTAATACGAGGTTAGCGGCTCGTAGTCGCTCCGCGAGTTTGTTAAATTTTGTCTTATGCTCCTGTAATGAGCTAGCGTAAAGGACGATATCGTCTAAATAAACGAACATTTCGTTTCCTTGCAGTCCGGTCAGCACACTATCCATAAGCCGTTGGAACGTGGCTGGGGCATTGCGTAATCCGAATGGCATTCGTTGGAATTCAAAATGTCCGTGTGGAGTGGAAAACGCGGTTTTCGCGGCATCAGAAGGATGCATCGGAATCTGGTGGAAACCACTGGCCAGATCAAAAGTGCTAAAGTATTTTGCACTGCCCAGTTGGTCCAGAATTTCCGTTATGCAGGGGAGAGGGTATGCATCGGCAATTGATCGTTCGTTTAATCCGCGGTAATCAATTACGACGCGCCACCTCTTGTTTCCTGCGGAATCCGGTTTTTTAGGAACAACCCAGAGCGGGGAATTGTATGGCGATTTGGAAGGCTTAATGATTTCATCGTTTAGAAGTTGCTCTATTTGTTTTTGTATCTCCTGCTTATGAATCGGTGGAAATCTATATTGCTTAACGTTAACCGGTTGATCATTGACTGTTGGAATGCGATGAGACGTAACATTAGTATACCCTAATTTGTCGCCGGGTAAGTGGAACAAGTCTTGCGTGTCGAAAATTAATTTGTGGATGTCGTTTCTCTCTTCCTCGTTGAGGTGGTCGAGACGCAAAGCGGAGACTATCTTATCGAACCTGGTTTCGGGTTGCGTAGCACTTGAGACGTTTCGTTCTATCGCTGGTTTCGAATTTCGCGTGAGAATATCGGCGTACGTTGGTTTGTTTATGTTCCCAGCTCTGGAGTTCGTAGGAATGGTTTTATCTTTTATACCATGGTGTTGAATATTTACTCGACGGTTCGAGTGTCTATTGGTATTTGAAAAAAAAATCTGTGGGTTTTTGAGACTCGGCGTTGGCAGATTTAGCGTAATTGGATGCAGTGCTTTGTACTTTTGGATCTGGAAATGCCTTTTTCAAGTCGGAATTGGAAAACAGAGGATACAGAGATGGATTTAGTTTTTGTATTGAATCGGATACAGGGAGAGGATCTATGTGTACGCTAGGTACAGGGATCGTTATCTCGCTATCGGTAGCGTTAATTATACGCGTTACCGCGTATCCTCTTCGGACACGAACAATTGCGTTTCCGAAGTATACTCCCTTCGCGAGTTCAATTCTGGGGATAATTCCTTGTTCGACGTCAGAGTTAATTACCCGGACGCGTATGCCGGAATTTGTTCGCGGAGGAAGTATTATATTTTCTATAATATCCTTTTGGCTTGCGAACGGTATACGGTTACCGTGCCAAAGGATGTACTTATTCTTAAAAGATATATATGCATCCGCGCAGAAACTAGAGCCTAAAATACCGGCGGTTTTAATTGGAAAATTAGAGCTTACAACGTTAAATGGTACGTCGCGCGAAAATATTTGTAAGGTGACCGTTCCTAGCGTGGCCACGGTGCCTTCGGTAACCCCGGTGATCGTTAATTGTTCGGCTCGGTTTACCTGAATATTTTCCCTAAGCGCGTTCTCTTTAATTACGTTAATTTCAGCTCCCGTATCTATCATCATAATCACGGATTGTGTTAGAGACTTTGAGTTAATTACTACTGTCGGGACGCTGGTCTTGCCGGTGATATTTACAGCGACTCTATGTTTTCTATCTCCTCGTGGTCTTTCGTTAACGCGAGAACATGTCTTTTGAATGCGGCCTCGCGTACCGTCTCGCGGCTGGTTGGGAGGCCGTTCGCGTTTCCCTGTTGCGGGCGGATATTATTTTCGATCGCTCTATTGTTAATAGCGTTGTTAAATTGACGCTTTCGGCACTCGTCTATCGTATGGCCTGAAAATTTGCAGTACCTGCACACGAGTCCGGAGCGGTCACGGGGCGCGTATTGACCGCGCTGCGGTCCCGTTACCTGGGGTTTTTCCTGGCGAAAATGGCGTAAGTCCCTCGGTGGTTCCTCGCGAGGGTAGGTAATGTATGGTCTAGGGCTATTGCTATTATACCTGCATTCGCGCGTGGTATGGTCTCTGCTGCTACATTTACTACATTGAATATCTATACGACGTTCGAAAGCTGGAATTTCGTTACGGGGACGCGGTACAACGAGTCTTTCCTTATCCAATTCGTAACGACGGTAAAGCTCCTTCCCATGGGCAAACGCATCATTAAGGGATTCGTAAATTCGAGAATTCATAGACAACCTTATCTCGGGGATCAGTCCATCGCAAAAACATCTTAGAGCGAGTGCATCTATTCCCGAGCGCGAATTGATAAGTTCGATCGCGTCATAGCGTTCACAGTCGATCGCGGCGTTCCTTAAATCTTTGATACGACCGATAAAATCAAGAATGTGTTCGTTGGGGCGCATAAATGTATTTGTTAATTCGCCACGGTAATGGTCTGTCGACTTAGTAGACCCGAAAACTGCGCGCAATATATCCGCTAATTGTCTAATTGTAGTGCAAGCCTCGTCCTCGACGGCCAGGTATGCGCGACCCCTCAGTCTATTAATAATAACCTTGGTAAGGGACGGTTCGCTTTCGGGTGAAACTAACTCCTTCGCCCGTTTGCAAGCACGGATAAATTGTAATACCGGAATATTCTTTCCGTCAAATATTGGAACGCTTTCTATTGCTTCGCGAAATGAAAGCTTATCTGTTTGAGGCGTTAATACCTCTGATGCGGACGATGCAAATGTATGCGTACGCGGTGTACCCAAAGAGATAGCTTCGGCGTTGTTAGGTTGACTGGCGCGTATAGAATCTAATTCTTGGCGTAATAAATCGATCTGTCGGCTTAAATGAGCTATCGTTTGATCCTTATCGTGGTTTGCGGATGTCGAGGGTATAGGATTTGCGGGCGCGGCGGCGGCGTCTGTGGCGACCGCATCGTGAAATTCAAGAGTTCGGCGGTGTTCTGTTTCGTTCGCGGCGTCTCTTTGGAGTTGTAATCGCGTGCGTTTCGTTGGCGTGCGCGTTGCCATGGCTGTTCACGTACCTTTACAGCGGAATTTCTGAAAGGTAAGCGCGATAATCCCACCGCTGTCACCAAGTTTATGTCACGTCCGGCGAAACTATTTTCCGTTGCTCCGGAGGCTTTACGACACGAGCCTATTTTCGGTAATTCGGTCCGCGGAAACGCGTTAAGACCGGGTCCGACAATTTCGGCTGACGCGACACTAGCGAAAACACTCGCGATAATAAGGGAAAGGCCCTACCTTTCGATGACTTCTCTCTCGATCTGTGCGTAGAAACGGCGTCGAGGATCGTTCGCTGGGATCGTAGCGGAGCTCGGTCGGTTGGCTGCTACGGAAATCTCGATCAGTCGCCAGCGAAGAGGAGGACGGCAGTCGGAATTCAGCGGTGATGCAGAGGAACCAGCGGTGATAATAGCAGCTTCAGCTGCGAATGTGGCAGAATCGGCGTGATGCGTCGTGGTGCCTGGATCGGAAGCGTCGACGGTCGCTTCGGAAAGCGGCGGCTGGGCTGGTGCGAAAGCAGGTCGCTGGTATACGAGGACTCTCGGAACGTCCTCCAAATATTCACGCACAAGTGATCGTAAGAAATTCTTTCTACCCGCACGTCGAGTTCTTCGCAAACCGGAAGCACGAGTCATTCACCAGGTTTTTCTGTACTTTCGACTAAGATCTGAAGGATAAGCGGCGGTCCGCTCTATCTCAACGTCACAAAGCCGATTTCTATACTCCTTCAAGGTGATGAAGAGCAACCCCAGTTGTATGGAAGAACCCGTGAAGGAATTCGTAGTTAAATGTAATGTTAAAAGTAGAACTAGTATTATAAACACTTGATAAATTAATGGATATGGAAATATTAGACTTGGTAAAAGAACTTGTACTTGGATGTAGTAACAGTAAAATAAAATATATTCTAAGTTAAAGTATACAAGAACTGGAATTATTCTAAGACTAAGATTAAGTTAAAATGGAAATAGAAACGCGATGCCTGAACCCCACATTGAGGCGGCTAGAACTAGAAGTTTCGACTAATCGGTAGGAGATCTCGAGTCAGAGTGTCGCTCTGGAGACGCGTCTCGGACCTCCTCGGTTCGCGAGGCGCTACGGTCGCGGACGCTTGTGGTAGGGAGATCGCGGTCCCGCGAGTGGGGGACTCGCGTCTCGTGGAGGGGAGCTCGCGGTCCAGCGAGTGGGGACTCGCGGCTCGTGGTGGGGCTAGCGGCGCATGTCGCTGGCCGGACGCATCTTACGCGTTTGACTTATGAGCTAATACAATATGGACTTAGAATTATGTGTGTGTTGTTTGTGTCTTACATTCGTGTCGTGTATAACTTAGATCTAGGAATTCTTATATAAAGATATATGCGTCATGATATAGTATGTATGTACTAGCTTAGAAGTAATATACAGGTTCTAGCAGATCCTGTTCCCGGAATTGGAAAAGTCCCCATTCAGGTGATGGGCTGCGGCTACGTCTTCCTGCAGGACGGAATCCTCGGTGCGAGGGGGATAGGGCTGCCTGTCCTTGGTGCGGGCGAGACAGGTATACTCGGCGGTGCGAGTGAGACAATGGTGCCTGGTGCGAGCGAGACAGGTTTACTCGGCGGTGCGAGTGAGACAATGGTGCCTGGTGCGAGCGAGACAGGTATACTCGGCGGTGCGAGTGAGGCAGCGGAACTTGGTGAGCGCATGCAGGTATGCGCGCGCGAACACTTCCAGTTGCTGGTTCTGCAGACGAGTTTGGCTGGTTGCATGCGTCCAGGGGTTGATGCTGGTGGGTGCGAGGAGGTTGATGGGTGGCAGGCGGTACGCCTGACGTCACACAATAGAGTTCTAATGCTTCTTAAAACGCGATATCGCATCTCATTTCTATGATTCATGGTAAGATATAATATGATTTGCGAAGTGTTATGTATTCCTCGTCTACACTTCAAATCAATGTAAATACGACACTTCCTTGCAAGGAAATAGCGTTTGCAGATGTCTACCTGTCGTAGCAATAGAGTTCTAATGCTTCTTAAAACGCGATATCGCATCTCATTTCTATGATTCATGGTAAGATATAATATTCATTGCGAAGTGTTATGCATTCCTCGTCTACGATTCAAATGAAAGTAAATGCGATACCTCCTTGCAAGGAAATAGCATTTGCAGATGTCTACCTATCGTAGCAATAGTGTTCTAATGCTTCATAAAAGGCGATATCGCATGTCATTTCTATGTATCATGGTAAGATATAATATTCATTGCGAAGTGTTATGCATTCCTCGTCTACGATTCAAATGAAAGTAAATGCGACACTTCCTTGCAAGGAAACAGCGATTGCAGATGTCTACGTATCGAAGCAATAGAGTTCAAGTGCTTCCTAAAACGAGATACTGCATCTCATACCTATGTTTCATGATAAGATATAATATTCATTGCGAAGTGCTATGCATTCCTCGTCTACGATTCAAATGAAAGTAAATGCGACACTTCCTTGCAAGGGAATAGCGTTTGCAGATGTCTACGTATCGTAGCAATAGAGTTCATATGATTCTTAAAATGCGATATCGCATCTCATTTCTATGTTTCATGGTAAGATATAACATGATTTGCGAAGTGTTATGCATTCCTCGTCTACACTTCAAATGAATGTGAATGCGATTCTTCCTCGCTAGGAAATAGCGTTTGCAGATGTCTACGTATCGTAGCAATAGCCTTCTAATGCTTCCTAAAACGCGATATCGCATCTCATTTCTATGTTTCATGGTAAGATATAACATGACTTGCGAAGTGTCATGTATTCCTCGTCTACACTTCAAATGAATGTGAATGCGATACTTCCTCGCTAGGAAATAGCGTTTGCAGATGTCTACGTATCGTAGCAATAGCTTTCTAATGCTTCTTAAAATGCGATATCGCATCTCATTTCTACGTTTCATGGTAAGATGTATTATGATTTGTGAAGTGTTATGCATTCCTCGTCTACGATTCAACTGAATGTAAATGCTACACTTCCTTGCAAGGAAATAGCGTTTGCAGATGTCTACGTATCGTAGCAATAGAGTTCTTACGATTCTTAAAAAGCGATATCGCATCTCATTTCTATGTTTCATGGTAAGGTATAATATGATTTGCGAAGTGTTATGTATTTCTCGTCTACACTTCAAATGAATGTGAATGCGACACTTCCTCGCTAGGAAATAGCGTCTGCAGATGTCTAGGTATCGTAGCAATAGAGTTCCAATGCTTCTTAAAACGAGATATTGCATCTAATATCTATGTTTCATAATAAGGTATAATATTCATTTGCGAAGAGTTATGCATTCCTCGTCTACGATTCAAATGAAAGTAAATGCGACACTTCCTTGCAAGGAAATAGCGTTTGCAGATGTCTACGTTTCGAAGCAATAGAGTTCAAATGCTTCTTAAAACGAGATATTGCATCTCATATCTATGTTTCATGATAAGATATAATATACATTGCTAAGTGTTATGCATTCCTCGTCTACGATTCAAATGAAAGTAAATGCGACACTTCCATGCAAGGAAATAGCGTTTGCAGATGTGTACGTATCGTAGCATTAGATTTCTAATGCTTCTTAAAACGCGATATCGCATCTCATTTCTATGTTTCATGGTAAGATATGATATGATTTGCGAAGTGTTATGTATTCCTCGTCTACACATCAAATGAATGTAAGTGCGACACTTCCTTGCAAGGAAATAGCGTTTGCAGATGTCTACGTATCGAAGCAATGGACTTTTAATGCTTCTTAAAACGCGATATCGCATCTCATTTCTATGTTTCATGGTAAGATGTAATATGATTTGCGAAGTATCATGTATTCCTCGTCCACACTTCAAATGAATGTGAATGCGACACTTCCTTGCAAGGAAATCGCGTTTGCAGATGTCTACGTATCGAAGCAATAAAGTTGAAATGCTTCTTAAAACGAGATATTACATCTCATGTCTATGTTTCATGATAAGATATAATATTCATTGCGAAGTGTTATGCATTCCTCGTCTACCATTCAAATGAATGTAAATGACACACTTCCTTGCTAGGAAATAGCGTCTGCAGATGTTTACGTATCGAAGCAATAGAGTTCAAATGCTTCTTAAAACGAGATAATGCATCTCATATCTATGTTTCATGATAAGATATAATATTCATTGCGAAGTGTTATGCATTCCTCGTCTACGATTCAAATGAATGTAAATGCGACACTTCCCTGCAAGGAAATCGCGTTTGCATATGTCTACGTATCGGAGCAATAGTGTTCTAAAGCTTCTTAAGTCGCGATATCGCATCTCATTTCTATGTATCATGGTAAGATATAATATTCATTGCGAAGTGTTATGCATTCCTCGTCTACGATTCAAATGAAAGTAAATGCGACACTTCCTTGCAAGGAAACAGCGATTGCAGATGTCTACGTATCGTAGCAATAGAGCTCTTATAATTCTTAAAACGCGATTTCGCATCTCATTTCTATGTTTCATGGTAAGGTATAATATGATTTGCGAAGTGTTATGTATTCCTCGCCTACACTTCAAATGAATGTAAATGCGACACTTCCTTGCTAGGAAATAGCGTCTGCAGATGTCTAGGTATCGTAGCAATAGGGTTCTAATGCTTCTTAAAACGCGATATCGCATTTCATTTCTATGCTTCATGGTAAGATATAATATGATTTGCGAAGTGTTATGTATTCCTTGTCTGAACTTCAAATGAATGTAAATGCGACACTTCCTTGCAAGGAAATAGCGTTTGCAGATGTCTACGTATCGAAGCAATAGAGTTCAAATGCTTCTTAAAACGAGATATTGCATCTCATATCTATGTTTCATGATAGGATATAATATTCATTGCGAATTGTTATGCATTCCTCGTCTACGATTCAAACGAATGTAAATGCGACACTTCCTTGCAAGGAATGGATTTCTGATGCTTCTTAAAACGCGATATCGCATCTCATTTCTATGTTTTATGGTAAGATATAATATGATTTGCGAAGTGTTATGTATTCCTTGTCTACACTTCAAATGAATGTAAATGCGACACTTCCTTGCAAGGAAATAGCGTTTGCAGATGTCTACGTATCGTAGCAATGGATTTCTGATGCTTCTTAAAACGCGATATCGCATCTCATTTCTATGTTTTATGGTAGGATATAATATGATTTGCGAAGTGTTATGTATTCCTCGTCTACACTTCAAGTGAATGTAAATGCGACACTTCCTTGCAAGGAAATAGCGTTTGCAGATGTCTACGTATCGAAGCAATAGTGTTCAAATGCTTCTTGAAACGAGATATTGCATCTCATATCTGTGCTTCATGATAAGATATAATATTCATTGCGAAGTGTTATGCTTTTCCTCGTCTACGGTTCAAATGAATGTAAATGCGACACTTCCTTGCAAGGAAATAGCGTTTGCAAATGTCTACCTATCGTAGCAATAGTGTTCTAATTCTTCTTAAAACGCGATATCGCATCTCATTTCTATGTTTCATGGTAAGGTATAAATGATTTGCGAAGTGTTATGTATTCCTCGTCTACACTTCAAATGAATGTAAATGCGACACTTCCTTGCAAGGAAATAGCGTTTGCAGATGTCTACGTATCGTAGCAATGGATTTCTGATGCTTCTTAAAACGCGATATCGCATCTCATTTCTATGTTTTAAGGTAAGATATAATATGATTTGCGAAGTGTTATGTATTCCTTGTCTGAACTTCAAATGAATGTAAATGCGACACTTCCTTGCAAGGAAATAGCGTTTGCAGATGTCTACGTATCGAAGCAATAGAGTTCAAATGCTTCTTAAAACGAGATATTGCATCTCATATCTATGTTTCATGATAGGATATAATATTCATTGCGAATTGTTATGCATTCCTCGTCTACGATTCAAACGAATGTAAATGCGACACTTCCTTGCAAGGAATGGATTTCTGATGCTTCTTAAAACGCGATATCGCATCTCATTTCTATGTTTTATGGTAAGATATAATATGATTTGCGAAGTGTTATGTATTCCTTGTCTACACTTCAAATGAATGTAAATGCGACACTTCCTTGCAAGGAAATAGCGTTTGCAGATGTCTACGTATCGTAGCAATGGATTTCTGATGCTTCTTAAAACGCGATATCGCATCTCATTTCTATGTTTTATGGTAGGATATAATATGATTTGCGAAGTGTTATGTATTCCTCGTCTACACTTCAAGTGAATGTAAATGCGACACTTCCTTGCAAGGAAATAGCGTTTGCAGATGTCTACGTATCGAAGCAATAGTGTTCAAATGCTTCTTGAAACGAGATATTGCATCTCATATCTGTGCTTCATGATAAGATATAATATTCATTGCGAAGTGTTATGCTTTTCCTCGTCTACGGTTCAAATGAATGTAAATGCGACACTTCCTTGCAAGGAAATAGCGTTTGCAAATGTCTACCTATCGTAGCAATAGTGTTCTAATTCTTCTTAAAACGCGATATCGCATCTCATTTCTATGTTTCATGGTAAGGTATAAATGATTTGCGAAGTGTTATGTATTCCTCGTCTACACTTCAAATGAATGTAAATGCGACACTTCCTTGCAAGGAAATAGCGTTTGCAGATGTCTACGTATCGTAGCAATGGATTTCTGATGCTTCTTAAAACGCGATATCGCATCTCATTTCTATGTTTTAAGGTAAGATATAATATGATTTGCGAAGTGTTATGCATTCCTCGTCTACGATTCAAATGAAAGTAAATGCGACACTTCCTTGCAAGGAAATAGCGTTTGCAGATGTCTACGTATCGAAGCAATAGAGTTCAAATGCTTCTTAAAACGCGATATCGCATCTCATTTCTACGTTTCATGGTAAGATATAAGATGATTTGCTAAGTGTCATGTATTCCTCGTCTACACTTCAAATGAATGTAAATGCGACACTTCGTTGTTAGGAAATAGCGTCTGCAGATGTCTGGGTATCGTAGCAATAGAGTTCTAATGCTTCTTAAAACGCGATATCGCATCTCATTTCTACGTTTCATGGTAAGATGTAATATGATTTGCGAAGTGTTATGCATTCCTCATCTACGATTCAAATGAATGTAAATGCGACACTTCCTTGCAGGGAAATAGCGTTTGCAGATGTCTACGTATCGAAGCAATAGAGTTCAAATGCTTCTTAAAACGAGATATTGCATCTCATATCTATGTTTCATGATAAGATATAATATTCATTGCGAAGTGTTATGTATTCCTCGTCTACGATTCAAATGAATGTAAATGCGACACTTCCTTGCAAGGAAATAGCGTTTGCAGATGTCTACGTATCGTAGCAATAGAGTTCTTATAATTCTTAAAACGCGATTTCGCATCTCATTTCTATGTTTCATGGTAAGATATAACATGATTTGCGAAGTGTTATGTATACCTCGTCTACACTTCAAATGAATGTGAATGCGATACTTCCTCGCTAGGAAATAGCGTTTGCAGATGTCTACGTATCGTAGCAATAGATTTCTAATGCTTCTTAGAACGCGATATCGCATTTCATTTCTATGTTTCATGGTAAGATATAATATGATTTGCGAAGTGTTATGTATTCCTTGTCTGAACTTCAAATGAATGTAAATGCGACACTTCCTTGCAAGGAAATAGCGTTTGCAGATGTCTACGTATCGAAGCAATACAGTTCAAATGCTTCTTAAAACGAGATATTGCATCTCATATCTATGTTTCATGATAGGATATAATATTCATTGCGAATTGTTATGCATTCCTCGTCTACGATTCAAACGAATGTAAATGCGACACTTCCTTGCAAGGAATGGATTTCTGATGCTTCTTAAAACGCGATATCGCATCTCATTTCTATGTTTTATGGTAAGATATAATATGATTTGCGAAGTGTTATGTATTCCTTGTCTACACTTCAAATGAATGTAAATGCGACACTTCCTTGCAAGGAAATAGCGTTTGCAGATGTCTACGTATCGTAGCAATGGATTTCTGATGCTTCTTAAAACGCGATATCGCATCTCATTTCTATGTTTTATGGTAGGATATAATATGATTTGCGAAGTGTTATGTATTCCTCGTCTACACTTCAAGTGAATGTAAATGCGACACTTCCTTGCAAGGAAATAGCGTTTGCAGATGTCTACGTATCGAAGCAATAGTGTTCAAATGCTTCTTGAAACGAGATATTGCATCTCATATCTGTGCTTCATGATAAGATATAATATTCATTGCGAAGTGTTATGCTTTTCCTCGTCTACGGTTCAAATGAATGTAAATGCGACACTTCCTTGCAAGGAAATAGCGTTTGCAGATGTCTACGTATCGTAGCAATGGATTTCTGATGCTTCTTAAAACGCGATATCGCATCTCATTTCTATGTTTTATGGTAGGATATAATATGATTTGTGAAGTGTTATGTATTCCTCGTCTACACTTCAAGTGAATGTAAATGCGACACTTCCTTGCAAGGAAATAGCGTTTGCAGATGTCTACGTATCGAAGCAATAGTGTTCAAATGCTTCTTGAAACGAGATATTGCATCTCATATCTGTGCTTCATGATAAGATATAATATTCATTGCGAAGTGTTATGCTTTTCCTCGTCTACGGTTCAAATGAATGTAAATGCGACACTTCCTTGCAAGGAAATAGCGTTTGCAAATGTCTACCTATCGTAGCAATAGTGTTCTAATTCTTCTTAAAACGCGATATCGCATTTCATTTCTATGTTTCATGGTAAGGTATAAATGATTTGCGAAGTGTTATGTATTCCTTGTCTACACTTCAAATGAATGTAAATGCGACACTTCCTTGCAAGGAAATAGCGTTTGCAGATGTCTACGTATCGTAGCAATGGATTTCTGATGCTTCTTAAAACGCGATATCGCATCTCATTTCAATGTTTTATGGTAAGTAATAATATGATTTGCGAAGTGTTATGTATTCCTCGTCTACACTTCAAATGAATGTAAATGCGACACTTCCTTGCAAGGAAATAGCGTTTGCAGATGTCTACGTATCGAAGCAATAGAGTTCAAATGCTTCTTAAAACGAGATATTGCATCTCATTTCTATGTTTCATGGTAAGATATAACATGATTTGCGAAGTGTCATGTATTCCTCGTCTACACTTCAAATGAATGTGAATGCGATACTTCCTCGCTAGGAAATAGCGCTTTCAGATGTCTACGTATCGCAGCAATAGCTTTCTAATGCTTCTTAAAACGCGATATGGCATCTCATTTCTATGTTTCATGGTAAGATATAAGATGATTTGCGAAGTGTTATGTAGTCCCCGTCTACACCTCAAATGAATGTAAATGCGACACTTCCTTGCAGGGAAATAGCGTTTGCAGATGTCTACGTATCGAAGCAATAGATTTCAAATGCTTCTTAAAACGAGATATTGCATCTCATTTCTATGTTTCATGGTAAGATATAACATGATTTGCGAAGTGTCATGTATTCCTCGTCTACACTTCAAATGAATGTGAATGCGATACTTCCTCGCTAGGAAATAGCGTTTGCAGATGTCTACGTATCGTAGCAATAGATTTCTAATGCTTCTTAGAACGGCGATATCGCATCTCATTTCTATGCTTCGTGGTAAGATATAATATGATTTGCGAAGTGTTATGTATTCCTCGTCTACACTTCAAATGAATGTAAATGCGACACTTCCTTGCAAGGAAATAGCAATTGCAGATGTCTACCTATCGTAGCATTAGAGTTCCAATGCTTCTTAAAACGCGATATCGCATCTCATTTCTATGTTTCATGGTAAGATGTAATATGAATTGCGAAGTGTTATGTATTCCTCGTCTACACTTCAAATGAATGTAAATGCGACACTTCCTTGCTAGG
Organism: Xylocopa sonorina; assembly: GCF_050948175.1. Lineage (NCBI taxonomy): Eukaryota > Metazoa > Arthropoda > Insecta > Hymenoptera > Apidae > Xylocopa > Xylocopa sonorina. The sequence goes on from NC_135204.1 coordinate 17,177, forward strand.
AAATAGCGTCTGCAGATGTCTAGGTATCGTAGCAATAGGGTTCTAATGCTTCTTAAAACGCGATATCGCATTTCATTTCTATGTTTCATGGTAAGATATAATATGATTTGCGAAGTGTTATGTATTCCTCGTCTACACTTCAAGTGAATGTAAATGCGACACTTCCTTGCAAGGAAATAGCGTTTGCAGATGTCTACGTATCGAAGCAATAGTGTTCAAATGCTTCTTGAAACGAGATATTGCATCTCATATCTGTGCTTCATGATAAGATATAATATTCATTGCGAAGTGTTATGCTTTTCCTCGTCTACGGTTCAAATGAATGTAAATGCGACACTTCCTTGCAAGGAAATAGCGTTTGCAGATGTCTACGTATCGTAGCAATGGATTTCTGATGCTTCTTAAAACGCGATATCGCATCTCATTTCTATGTTTTATGGTAGGATATAATATGATTTGTGAAGTGTTATGTATTCCTCGTCTACACTTCAAGTGAATGTAAATGCGACACTTCCTTGCAAGGAAATAGCGTTTGCAGATGTCTACGTATCGAAGCAATAGTGTTCAAATGCTTCTTGAAACGAGATATTGCATCTCATATCTGTGCTTCATGATAAGATATAATATTCATTGCGAAGTGTTATGCTTTTCCTCGTCTACGGTTCAAATGAATGTAAATGCGACACTTCCTTGCAAGGAAATAGCGTTTGCAAATGTCTACCTATCGTAGCAATAGTGTTCTAATTCTTCTTAAAACGCGATATCGCATCTCATTTCTATGTTTCATGGTAAGGTATAAATGATTTGCGAAGTGTTATGTATTCCTTGTCTACACTTCAAATGAATGTAAATGCGACACTTCCTTGCAAGGATATAGCGTTTGCAGATGTCCACGTATCGTAGCAATGGATTTCTGATGCTTCTTAAAACGCGATATCGCATCTCATTTCAATGTTTTATGGTAAGATATAATATGATTTGCGAAGTGTTATGTATTCCTCGTCTACACTTCAAATGAATGTAAATGCGACACTTCCTTGCAAGGAAATAGCGTTTGCAGATGTCTACGTATCGAAGCAATAGAGTTCAAATGCTTCTTAAAACGAGATATTGCATCTCATTTCTATGTTTCATGGTAAGATATAACATGATTTGCGAAGTGTCATGTATTCCTCGTCTACACTTCAAATGAATGTGAATGCGATACTTCCTCGCTAGGAAATAGCGCTTTCAGATGTCTACGTATCGCAGCAATAGCTTTCTAATGCTTCTTAAAACGCGATATGGCATCTCATTTCTATGTTTCATGGTAAGATATAAGATGATTTGCGAAGTGTTATGTAGTCCCCGTCTACACCTCAAATGAATGTAAATGCGACACTTCCTTGCAGGGAAATAGCGTTTGCAGATGTCTACGTATCGAAGCAATAGATTTCAAATGCTTCTTAAAACGAGATATTGCATCTCATTTCTATGTTTCATGGTAAGATATAACATGATTTGCGAAGTGTCATGTATTCCTCGTCTACACTTCAAATGAATGTAAATGCGACACTTCCTTGTTAGGAAATAGCGTCTGCAGATGTCTGGGTAACGTAGCAATAGAGTTCTAATGCTTCTTAAAACGCGATATCGCATCTCATTTCTACGTTTCATGGTAAGATGTATTATGATTTGCGAAGTGTTATGCATTCCTCGTCTACGATTCAAATGAATGTAAATGCGACACTTCCTTGCAAGGAAATAGCGTTTGCAGATGTCTACGTATCGTAGCAATAGAGTTCTTATGATTCTTAAAAAGCGATATCGCATCTCATTTCTATGTTTCATGGTAAGATATAATATGATTTGCGAAGTGTCATGTATTCCTCGTCTACACTTCAAATGAATGTAAATGCGACACTTCCTTGCAAGGAAATAGCGTTTGCAGGTGTCTACGTGTCGTAGCAACAGAGTTCTAATGCTTCTTAAAACGCGATATCGCATCTCATTACTATGTTTCATGGTAAGATATAATATGATTTGCGAAGTGTTATGTATTCCTCGTCTACACCACAAATGAATGTAAATGCGACACTTCCTTGCAGGGAAATAGCGTTTACAGATGTCTACGTATCGAAGCAATAGAGTTCAAATGCTTCTTAAAACGAGATATTGCATCTCATATTTATGTTTCATGATAAGGTATAATATTCATTGCGAAGTGTTAAGCATTCCTCGTCTACGATTCAAATGAATGTAAATGCGACACTTCCTTGCAAGGAATTAGCGTTTGCAGATGTCTACGTATCGTAGCAATAGAGTTCTTATAATTCTTAAAACGCGATTTCGCATCTCATTTCTATGTTTCATGGTAAGGAATAATATGATTTGCGAAGTGTTATGTATTCCTCGCCTACACTTCAAGTGAATGTAAATGCGACACTTCCTTGCAAGGAAATAGCGTTTGCAGATGTCTACGTATCGAAGCAATAGAGTTCAAATGCTTCTTAAAACGAGATACTGCATCTCATATCTATGTTTCATGATAAGATATAATATTCATTGCGAAGTGTTATGCATTCCTCGTCTACGATTCAAATGAATGTAAATGCGACACTTCCTTGCAAGGAAATAGCAGTTGCAGATGTCTACCTATCGTAGCATTAGAGTTCCAATGCTTCTTAAAACGCGATATCGCATCTCATTTCTATGTTTCATGGTAAGATGTAGTATGATTTGCGAAGTGTTATATATTCCTCGTCTACACTTCAAATGAATGTAAATGCGACACTTCCTTGCTAGGAAATAGCGTCTGCAGATGTCTAGGTATCGTAGCAATAGAGTTCTAATGCTTCTTAAAACGCGATATCGCATTTCATTTCTATGTTTCATGGTAAGATATAATATGATTTGCGAAGTGTTATGTATTCCTCGTCTACACGTCAAATGAATGTAAATGCGACACTTCCTTGCAAGGAAATAGCAATTGCAGATGTCTACCTATCGTAGCATTAGAGTTCCAATGCTTCTTAAAACGCGATATCGCATCTCATTTCTATGTTTCATGGTAAGATGTAATATGATTTGCGAAGTGTTATGTATTCCTCGTCTACACTTCAAATCAATGTAAATACGACACTTCCTTGCAAGGAAATAGCTTTTGCAGATGTCTACCTATCGTAGCAATAGAGTTCTAATGCTTCTTAAAACGCGATATCGCATCTCATTTCTATGTTTCATGGTAAGATATAATATGATTTGCGGAGTGTTATGTATTCCTCGTCTACACTTCAAATGAATGTAAATGCGACACTTCCTTGCAAGGAAATAGCGTTTGCAGATGTCTACGTATCGAAGCAATAGGGTTCAAATGCTTCTTAAAACGCGATATCGCATCTCATTTCTATGTTTCATGGTAAGATATAATATGATTTGCGAAGTGTTATGTATTCCTCGTCTACACTTCAAATGAATGTAAATGCGACACTCGCTCGCTAGGAAATAGCGTTTGCAGATGTCTACGTATCGTAGCAATAGAGTTCTAATGCTTCTTAAAACGCGATATCGCATCTCCTTTCTATGTTTCATGGTAAGATATAATATGATTTGCGAAGTGTTATGTATTCCTCGTCTACACTTCAAATGAATGTAAATGCGACACTTCCTTGCAAGGAAATAGCGTTTGCAGATGTCTACGTATCGAAGCAATAGAGTTCAAATGCTTCTTAAAACGCGATATCGCATCTCATTTCTATGTTTCATGGTAAGATATAATATGATTTGCGAAGTGTTATGCATTCCTCGTCTACGATTCAAATGAACGTAAATGCGACACTTCCTTCCAAGGAAATAGCGTTTGCAGATGTCTACGTATCGTAACAATAGAGTTCTTATGATACTTAAAACGCGATATCGCATCTCATTTCTATGATTCATGGTAAGATATAATATGATTTGCGAAGTGTTATGTATTCCTCGTCTACACTTCAAATCAATGTAAATACGACACTTCCTTGCAAGGAAATAGCGTTTGCAGATGTCTACCTATCGTAGCAATAGAGTTCTAATGCTTCTTAAAACGCGATATCGCATCTCATTTCTATGTTTCATGGTAAGATATAATATGATTTGGGGAGTGTTATGTATTCCTCGTCTACACTTCAAATGAATGTAAATGCGACACTTCCTTGCAAGGAAATAGCGTTTGCAGATGTCTACGTATCGTAGCAATAGAGTTCTAATGCTTCTTAAAACGCGATATCGCATCTCCTTTCTATGTTTCATGGTAAGATATAATATGATTTGCGAAGTGTTATGTATTCCTCGTCTACACTTCAAATGAATGTAAATGCGACACTTCCTTGCAAGGAAATAGCGTTTGCAGATGTCTACGTATCGAAGCAATAGAGTTCAAATGCTTCTTAAAACGCGATATCGCATATCATTTCTATGTTTCATGGTAAGATATAATATGATTTGCGAAGTGTTATGCATTCCTCGTCTACGATTCAAATGAACGTAAATGCGACACTTCCTTCCAAGGAAATAGCGTTTGCAGATGTCTACGTATCGTAGCAATAGAGTTCTAATGCTCCTTAAAACGCGATATCGCATCTCATTTCTATGTTTCATGGTAAGATATAATATGATTTGGGGAGTGTTATGTATTCCTCGTCTACACTTCAAATGAATGTAAATGCGACACTTCCTTGCAAGGAAATAGCGTTTGCAGATGTCTACCTATCGTAGCAATAGAGTTCTAATGCTTCTTAAAACGCGATATCGCATCTCATTTCTGTTTCATGGTAAGATATAATATGATTTGGGAAGTGTTATGTATTCCTCGTCTACACTTCAAATGAATGTAAATGCGACACTTCCTTGCAAGGAAATAGCGTTTGCAGATGTCTACGTAACGTAGCAATAGAGTTCTAATGCTTCTTAGAACGCGATATCGCATCTCCTTTCTATGTTTCATGGTAAGATATAATATGATTTGCGAAGTGTTATGTATTCCTCGTCTACACTTCAAATGAATGTAAATGCGACACTTCCTTGCAAGGAAATAGCGTTTGCAGATGTCTACGTATCGAAGCAATAGAGTTCAAATGCTTCTTAAAACGCGATATCGCATCTCATTTCTATGTTTCATGGTAAGATATAATATGATTTGCGAAGTGTTATGCATTCCTCGTCTACGATTCAAATGAACGTAAATGCGACACTTCCTTCCAAGGAAATAGCGTTTGCAGATGTCTACGTATCGTAACAATAGAGTTCTTATGATACTTAAAACGCGATATCGCATCTCATTTCTATGATTCATGGTAAGATATAATATGATTTCCGAAGTGTTATGTATTCCTCGCCTACACTTCAAGTGAATGTAAATGCGACACTTCCTTGCAAGGAAATAGCGTTTGCAGATGTCTACGTATCGAAGCAATAGAGCTCTAATGCTTCTTACAACGCGATATCGCATCTCATTTCTATGTTTCATGGTAAGATATAACATGATTTGCGAAGTGTTATGTATACCTCGTCTACACTTCAAATGAATGTGAATGCGATACTTCCTCGCTAGGAAATAGCGTTTGCAGATGTCTACGTACCGTAGCAATAGATTTCTAATGCTTCTTAAAACGGCGATATCGCATCTCATTTCTATGTTTCATGGTAAGATATAATATGATTTGCGAAGTGTTATGTATTCCTCGTCTACACTTCAAATGAATGTAAATACGACACTTCCTTGCAAGGAAATAGCGTTTGCAGATGTCTACCTATCGTAGCAATAGAGTTCTAATGCTTCTTAAAACGCGATATCGCATCTCATTTCTATGTTTCATGGTAAGATATAATATGATTTGGGGAGTGTTATGTATTCCTCGTCTACACTTCAAATGAATGTAAATGCGACACTCGCTCGCTAGGAAATAGCGTTTGCAGATGTCTACATATCGTAGCAATAGTGTTCTAATGCTTCTTAAAACGCGATATCGCATCTCATTTCTATGTATCATGGTAAGATATAATATTCATTGCGAAGTGTTATGCATTCCTCGTCTACGATTCAAACGAAAGTAAATGCGATACTTCCTTGCAAGGAAGTAGCATTTGCAGATGTCTACCTATCGTAGCAATAGTGTTCTAATGCTTCTTAAAACGCGATATCGCATCTCATTTCTATGTATCATGGTAAGATATAATATTCATTGCGAAGTGTTATGCATTCCTCGTCTACGATTCAAATGAAAGTAAATGCGACACTTCCTTGCAAGGAAATAGCGTTCGCAGATGTCTATCTATCGTAGCAATAGTTTTCTAATGCTTCTTAAAACGCGATATCGCATCCCATTTCTATGTTTCATGGTAAGATATAATATGATTTGCGAAGTATCATGTATTCCTCGTCTACACTTCAAATGAATGTAAATACGACACTTCCTTGCAAGGAAATAGCGTTTGCAGATGTCTACGTACCGAAGCAATAGAGTTGAAATGCTTCTTAAAACGAGATATTGCATCTCATATCTATGTTTCATGATAAGATATAGTATGATTTGCGAAGTGTTATGCATTCCTCGTCTACGATTCAAATGAATGTAAATGCGGCACTTCCTTGCAAGAAAATAGCGTTTGCAGATGTCTACGTATCGAAGCAATAGAGTTCAAATGCTTCTTAAAACGCGATATCGCATCTCATTTCTATGTTTCATGGTAAGATATAATATGATTTGCGAAGTGTTATGTTTTCCACGTCTACACCTCAAATGAATGTAAATGCGACACTTCCTTGCAAGGAAATAGCGAATCCAGATGTCTACCTATCGTAGCAATAGAGTTCTAATGCTTCTTAAAACGCGATATCGCATCTCATTTCTATGTTTCATGGTAAGATATAATATGATTTGCGAAGTGTTATGTATTCCTCGTCTACACTTCAAATGAATGTAAATGCGACACTTCCTTGCAAGGAAATAGCGTTTGCAGATGTCTACGTATCGAAGCAATAGAGTTCTAATGCTTCTTAAAACGCGATATCGCATCTCATTTCTATGTTTCATGGTAAGATGTAATATGATTTGCGAAGTGCTATGTATTCCTCGTCTACACATCAAATGAATGTAAATGCGACACTTCCTTGCAAGGAAATAGCGTCTGCAGATGTCTACGTATCGTAGCAATGGATTTCTGATGCTTCTTAGAACGCGATATCGCATCTCATTTCTATGTTTCATGGTAAGATATAATATGATTTGCGAAGTGTCATGTATTCCTCGTCTACACTTCAAATGAATGTAAATGCGACACTTCCTTGCAAGGAAATAGCGTTTGCAGGTGTCTACGTGTCGTAGCAACAGAGTTCTAATGCTTCTTAAAACGCGATATCGCATCTCATTACTATGTTTCATGGTAAGATATAATATGATTTGCGAAGTATCATGTATTCCTCGTCCACACTTCAAATGAATGTAAATGCAACACTTCCTCGCTAGGAAATAGCGTTTGCAGATGTCTACGTATCGTAGCAATAGATTTCTAATGCCTCTTAAAACAAGATATCGCAACTCATTTCTATGTTTCATGATAAGATGTAATATTCATTGCGAAGTGTTATGTATTCCTCGCCTACACTTCAAATGAATGTAAATGCGACACTTCCTTGCTAGGAGATAGCGTTTGCAGATGTCTACGTATCGAAGCAATAGTGTTCAAATGCTTCTTAAAACAAGATATCGCAACTCATTTCTATGTTTCATGATAAGATGTAATATTCTTTGCGAAGTGTTATGTATTCCTCGCCTACACTTCAAACGAATGTAAATGCGACACTTCCTTGCTAGGAAATAGCGCTTGCAGATGTCTACGTATCGAAGCAATAGAGTTCAAATGCTTCTTAAAACGAGATATTGCATCTCATATCTATGTTTCATGATAAGATATAATATTCATTGCGAATTGTTATGCATTCCTCGTCTACGATACAAATGAATGTAAATGCGACACTTCCTTGCAAGGAAATAGCGTTTGGAGATGTCTACGTATCACAGCAATAGAGTTCTTGTGATTCTTAGAACGCGATATCGCATCTCATTTCTATGTTTCATGGCAAGATATAATTTGATTTGCGAAGTGTAATGTATTCTTCGTCCACACTTCAAATGAATGTAAATGCGACACTTCCTTGCAAGGAAGTAGCGTTTGCAAATGTCTACCTATCGTAGCAATAGTGTTCTCATGCTTCTTAAAACGCGATATCGCATCTCATTTCTATGTTTCGTGGTAAGATATAATATAATTTGCGAAGTGTAATGTATTCTTCGTCCACACTTCAAATGAATGTAAATGCGACACTTCCTTGCAAGGAAATAGCGTTTGCAGATGTCTACGTAGCGTAGGGATAGAGTTCTAATGCTTCTTAAAACGACATATCGCACCTCATTTCTATGTTTCATGATAAGATATAATATTCATTGCGAAGTGTTATGCATTCCTCGTCTACGATTCAAATGCATGTAAATGCGACACTTCCTTGCTAGGAAATAGCGTTTGCAGATGTCTACGTATCGTAGCATTGAATTTCTGATGCTTCTTAAAACGCGATATCGCATCTCATTTCTATGTTTCATGGTAAGATATAATATGATTTGCGAAGTGTTATGCATTCCTCGTCTACGATTCAAATGGATGAAAATGCGACACTTCCTTGCTAGGAAATAGCGTTTGCAGATGTCTACGTATGGAAGCAATAGTGTTCTAATGCTTCTTAAAACAAGATATCGCAACTCATTTCTATGTTTCATGACAAGATGTAATATTCATTGCGAAGTGTTATGTATGCCTCGCCTACACTTCAAATGAATGTAAATGCGACACTTCCTTGCTAGGAAATAGCGTTTGCAGATGTCTACGTATCGAAGCAATAGAGTTCAAATGCTTCTTAAAACGAGATATTGCATCTCATATCTATGTTTCATGATAAGATATAATATTCATTGCGAAGTGTTATGCATTCCTCGTCTACGATTCAAATGAATGTAAATGCGACACTTCCTTGCTAGGAAATAGCGTTTGCAGATGTCTACGTATCGAAGCAATAGAGTTCAAATGCTTCTTAAAACGAGATATTGCATCTCATATCTATGTTTCATGATAAGATATAATATTCATTGCGAAGTGTTATGTATTCCTCGTCTACACTTCAAATGAATGTGAATGCGACTCTTCCTCGCTAGGAAATGGCGTTTGCAGATGTCTACGTATCGTAGCAATAGATTTCTAATGCTTCTTAAAAAGCGATATCGCATCTCATCTCTATGTTTCATGGTAAGATATAATATGATTTGCGAAGTGTCATGTATTCCACGACTACACTTCAAATGAATGTAAATGCGACACTACCTTGCTAGGAAATAGCGTCTGCAGATGTATAGGTATCGTAGCAATAGAGTTCTAATGCTTCTTAAAACGCGATATCGCATCTCATTTCTATGTTTCATGGTAAGATATAATATGATTTGCGAAGTGTCATGTATTCCTCGTCTACACTTCAAGTGAATGTGAATGCGACACTTCCTTGCTAGGAAATAGCGTTTGCAGATGTCTACGTATCGAAGCAATAGAGTTCAAATGCTTCTTAAAACGAGATATTGCATCTCATATCTATGTTTCATGATAAGATATAATATTCATTGCGAAGTGTTATGTATTCCTCGTCTACACTTCAAATGAATGTGAATGCGACTCTTCCTCGCTAGGAAATGGCGTTTGCAGATGTCTACGTATCGTAGCAATAGATTTCTAATGCTTCTTAAAAAGCTATATCGCATCTCATTTCTATGTTTCATGGTAAGATATAATATGATTTGCGAAGTGTCATATATTCTTCGGCTACACTTCAAATGAATGTAAATGCGACTCTGCCTTGCAAGGAAATAGCGTTTGCAGATGTGTACGTATCGTAGCAATAGAGTTCTAATGCTTCTTAAAACGCGAAATCTCATCTCATTTCCATGTTTCATGGTAAGATATAATATGATTTGCGAAGTGTAATGTATTCTTCGTCCACACTTCAAATGAATGTAAATGCGACACTTCCTTGCAAGGAAATAGCGTTTGCAGATGTCTACGTAGCGTAGGGATAGAGTTCTAATGCTTCTTAAAACGACATATCGCACCTCATTTCTATGTTTCATGATAAGATATAATATTCATTGCGAAGTGTTATGCATTCCTCGTCTACGATTCAAATGCATGTAAATGCGACACTTCCTTGCTAGGAAATAGCGTTTGCAGATGTCTACGTATCGTAGCATTGAATTTCTGATGCTTCTTAAAACGCGATATCGCATCTCATTTCTATGTTTCATGGTAAGATATAATATGATTTGCGAAGTGTTATGCATTCCTCGTCTACGATTCAAATGGATGAAAATGCGACACTTCCTTGCTAGGAAATAGCGTTTGCAGATGTCTACGTATCGAAGCAATAGTGTTCAAATGCTTCTTAAAACAAGATATCGCAACTCATTTCTATGTTTCATGACAAGATGTAATATTCATTGCGAAGTGTTATGTATTCCTCGCCTACACTTCAAATGAATGTAAATGCGACACTTCCTTGCTAGGAAATAGCGTTTGCAGATGTCTACGTATCGTAGCAATAGAGTTCTAATGCTTCTTAAAACGCGATTTCGCATCTCATTTCCATGCTTCATGGTAAGATATAATATGATTTGCGAAGTGTTATGTATTCCTCTTCTACACTTCAAATGAATGTAAATGCGACACTTCCTTGCAAGGAAATAGCGTTTGCAGATGTCGACGTATCGTAGGGATAGAGTTCTAATGCTTCTTAAAACGACATATCGCACCTCATTTCTATGTTTCATGATAAGATATAATATTCATTGCGAAGTGTTATGCATTCCTCGTCTACAATTCAAATGGATGAAAATGCGACACTTCCTTGCTAGGAGATAGCGTTTGCAGATGTCTACGTATCGAAGCAATAGTGTTCAATTGCCTCTTAAAACAAGATATCGCAACTCATTTCTATGTTTCATGATAAGATGTATTATTCATTGCGAAGTGTTATGTATTCCTCGCCTACACTTCAAATGAATGTAAATGCGACACTTCCTTGCTAGGAAATAGCGTTTGCAGATGTCTACGTATTGAAGCAATAGAGTTCAAATGCTTCGTAAAACGAGATATTGCATCTCATATCTATGTTTCATGATAAGATATAATATTCATTGCGAAGTGTTATGCATTTCTCGTCTACGATTCAAATGAATGTAAATGCGACACTTCCTTGCAAGGAAATAGCGTTTGCAGATGTCTACGTATCTCAGCAATAGAGTTCTTGTGATTCTTAGAACGCGATATCGCATCTCATTTCTATGTTTCATGGTAAGATATAATATGATTTGTGAAGTGTTATGTATTCCTCGTCTACACTTCAAATGAATGTAAGTGCGACACTTCCTTGCAAGGAAGTAGCGTTTGCAAATGTCTACCTATCGTAGCAATAGTGTTCTCATGCTTCTTAAAACGCGATATCGCATCTCATTCCAATGTTTCATGGTAAGATATAATTTGATTTGCGAAGTGTAATGTATTCTTCGTCCACACTTCAAATGAATGTAAATGCGACACTTCCTTGCAAGGAAGGTGCGTTTGCAAATGTCTACGTATCGAAGGGATAGAGTTCTAATGCTTCTTAAAACGCGATATCGCATCTCATTACTATGTTTCATGGTAAGATATAATAAGATTTGCGAAGTGTCATGTATTCCTCGTGTACACTTCAAACGAATGTGAATGCGACACTTGCTCGCTAGGAAATAGCGTTTGCAGATGTCTAGGTATCGTAGCAATAGAGTTCTAATTCTTCTTAAAACGCGATATCGCATCTCATTTCTATGTCTCATGGTAAGATATAATATTCATTGCGAATTGTTATGCATTCCTCGTCTACGACTCAAATGAATGTAAATGCGGCACTTCCTTGCAAGGAAATAGCGTTTGCAGATGTCTACGTATCGTAACAATAGAGTTCTTATGATTCTTAAATCGCGATATTGCTTCTCATTTCTATGTTTCATGGTAAGGTATAATATGATTTGCGAAGTGTCATGTATTCTTCGTCTACACTTCAAATGAATGTAAATGCGACACTTCCTTGCAAGGAAATAGCGTTTGCAGATGTCTACGTATCGTAGCAATAGATTTCCAATGCTTCTTAAAACGCGATATCGCATCTCATTTCCATGCTTCATGGTAAGATATAATATGATTTGCGAAGTGTTATGTATTCCTCTTCTACACTTCAAATGAATGTAAATGCGACACTTTCTTGCAAGGAAATAGCGTTTGCAGATGTCTACGTATCGTAGCAATAGAGTTCTTATGATTCCTAAATCGCGATATTGCTTCTCATTTCTATGTTTCACGGTAAGGTATAATATGATTTGCGAAGTGTTATGTATTCCTCGTCTACACTTCAAATGAATGTAAATGCGACACTTCCCTGCAAGGAAATAGCGTTTGCAGATGTCTACGTATCGTAGCAATTGAGTTCTAATGCTCCTTAAAACGCGATATCGCATCTCATTTCTGTGTTTCATGGTAAGATATAATATGATTTGCAAAGTGTTATGTATTCCACGTCTACACTTGAAATGAATGTGAATGCGACATTTCCTCGCTAGGAAATAGCGTTTGCAGATGTCTACGTATCGTAGCAATAGATTTCCAATGCTTCTTAAAACGCGATATCGCATCTGATTTCTATGTTTCATGGTAAGATATAATATGATTTGCGAAGTGTCATGGATTCCTCGTCTACACTTCAAATGAATGTAAATGCGACACTTCCTTGCAAGGAAATAGCGTTTGCAGATGTCTACGTATCGTAGCAATAGAGTTCTTATGATTCTTAAAACGCGATATGGCATCTCATTTCTATGTTTCATGGTAAGATATAATATGATTTGCGAAGTGTTATGTAGTCTTCGTCTACACTTCGAATGAATGTAAATGCGACACTTCCTTGCTAGGAAATAGCGTTTGCAGATGTCTAGGTATCGTAGTAATAGAGTTCTAGTGCTTCTTAAAACGCGATATCGCATCTCATTTCTATGTTTCATGGTAAGATATATTATGATTTGCGAAGTGTAATGTATTCTTCGTCCACACTTCAAATGAATGTAAATGCGACACTTCCTTGCAAGGAAGGTGCGTTTGCAAATGTCTACGTATCGTAGCAATAGATTTCTAATGCTTCTTAAAAAGCGATATCGCATCTCATTTCTATGTTTCATGGTAAGATATAATATGATTTGCGAAGTGTCATGTATTCCACGACTACACTTCAAATGAATGTAAATGCGACACTACCTTGCCAGGAAATGGCGTCTGCAGATGTATAGGTATCGTAGCAATAGAGTTCTAATGCTTCTTAAAACGCGATATCGCATCTCATTTCTATGTTTCATGGTAAGATATAATATGATTTGCGAAGTGTCATATATTCTTCGGCTACACTTCAAATGAATGTAATTGCGACTCTGCCTTGCAAGGAAATAGCGTTTGCAGATGTCTACGTATCGTAGCAATAGAGTTCTAATGCTTCTTAAAACGCGATTTCGCATCTCATTTCCATGCTTCATGGTAAGATATAATATGATTTGCGAAGTGTTATGTATTCCTCTTCTACACTTCAAATGAATGTAAATGCGACACTTCCTTGCAAGGAAATAGCGTTTGCAGATGTCGACGTATCGTAGGGATAGAGTTCTAATGCTTCTTAAAACGACATATCGCACCTCATTTCTATGTTTCATGATAAGATATAATATTCATTGCGAAGTGTTATGCATTCCTCGTCTACAATTCAAATGGATGAAAATGCGACACTTCCTTGCTAGGAGATAGCGTTTGCAGATGTCTACGTATCGAAGCAATAGTGTTCAATTGCCTCTTAAAACAAGATATCGCAACTCATTTCTATGTTTCATGATAAGATGTATTATTCATTGCGAAGTGTTATGTATTCCTCGCCTACACTTCAAATGAATGTAAATGCGACACTTCCTTGCTAGGAAATAGCGTTTGCAGATGTCTACGTATTGAAGCAATAGAGTTCAAATGCTTCGTAAAACGAGATATTGCATCTCATATCTATGTTTCATGATAAGATATAATATTCATTGCGAAGTGTTATGCATTTCTCGTCTACGATTCAAATGAATGTAAATGCGACACTTCCTTGCAAGGAAATAGCGTTTGCAGATGTCTACGTATCACAGCAATAGAGTTCTTGTTATTCTTAGAACGCGATATCGCATCTCATTTCTATGTTTCATGGTAAGATATAATATGATTTGTGAAGTGTTATGTATTCCTCGTCTACACTCCAAATGAATGTAAGTGCGACACTTCCTTGCAAGGAAGTAGCGTTTGCAAATGTCTACCTATCGTAGCAATAGTGTTCTCATGCTTCTTAAAACGCGATATCGCATCTCATTTCTATGTTTCATGGTAAGATATAATTTGATTTGCGAAGTGTAATGTATTCTTCGTCCACACTTCAAATGAATGTAAATGCGACACTTCCTTGCAAGGAAGGTGCGTTTGCAAATGTCTACGTATCGAAGGGATAGAGTTCTAATGCTTCTTAAAACGCGATATCGCATCTCATTACTATGTTTCATGGTAAGATATAATAAGATTTGCGAAGTGTCATGTATTCCTCGTCTACACTTCAAACGAATGTGAATGCGACACTTGCTCGCTAGGAAATAGCGTTTGCAGATGTCTAGGTATCGTAGCAATAGAGTTCTAATTCTTCTTAAAACGCGATATCGCATCTCATTTCTATGTCTCATGGTAAGATATAATATTCATTGCGAATTGTTATGCATTCCTCGTCTACGACTCAAATGAATGTAAATGCGGCACTTCCTTGCAAGGAAATAGCGTTTGCAGATGTCTACGTATCGTAACAATAGAGTTCTTATGATTCTTAAATCGCGATATTGCTTCTCATTTCTATGTTTCATGGTAAGGTATAATATGATTTGCGAAGTGTCATGTATTCTTCGTCTACACTTCAAATGAATGTAAATGCGACACTTCCTTGCAAGGAAATAGCGTTTGCAGATGTCTACGTATCGTAGCAATAGATTTCCAATGCTTCTTAAAACGCGATATCGCATCTCATTTCCATGCTTCATGGTAAGATATAATATGATTTGCGAAGTGTTATGTATTCCTCTTCTACACTTCAAATGAATGTAAATGCGACACTTTCTTGCAAGGAAATAGCGTTTGCAGATGTCTACGTATCGTAGCAATAGAGTTCTTATGATTCCTAAATCGCGATATTGCTTCTCATTTCTATGTTTCACGGTAAGGTATAATATGATTTGCGAAGTGTTATGTATTCCTCGTCTACACTTCAAATGAATGTAAATGCGACACTTCCCTGCAAGGAAATAGCGTTTGCAGATGTCTACGTATCGTAGCAATTGAGTTCTAATGCTCCTTAAAACGCGATATCGCATCTCATTTCTGTGTTTCATGGTAAGATATAATATGATTTGCAAAGTGTTATGTATTCCACGTCTACACTTGAAATGAATGTGAATGCGACATTTCCTCGCTAGGAAATAGCGTTTGCAGATGTCTACGTATCGTAGCAATAGATTTCCAATGCTTCTTAAAACGCGATATCGCATCTGATTTCTATGTTTCATGGTAAGGTATAATATGATTTGCGAAGTGTCATGTATTCCTCGTCTACACTTCAAATGAATGTAAATGCGACACTTCCTTGCAAGGAAATAGCGTTTGCAGATGTCTACGTATCGTAGCAATAGAGTTCTTATGATTCTTAAAACGCGATATGGCATCTCATTTCTATGTTTCATGGTAAGATATAATATGATTTGCGAAGTGTTATGTAGTCTTCGTCTACACTTCGAATGAATGTAAATGCGACACTTCCTTGCTAGGAAATAGCGTTTGCAGATGTCTAGGTATCGTAGTAATAGAGTTCTAGTGCTTCTTAAAACGCGATATCGCATCTCATTTCTATGTTTCATGGTAAGATATATTATGATTTGCGAAGTGTAATGTATTCTTCGTCCACACTTCAAATGAATGTAAATGCGACACTTCCTTGCAAGGAAGGTGCGTTTGCAAATGTCTACGTATCGTAGCAATAGATTTCTAATGCTTCTTAAAAAGCGATATCGCATCTCATTTCTATGTTTCATGGTAAGATATAATATGATTTGCGAAGTGTCATGTATTCCTCGTCTACACTTCAAATGAATGTAAATGCGACACTTCCTTGCCAGGAAATAGCGTTTGCAGATGTCTAGGTATCGTAGTAATAGAGTTCTAGTGCTTCTTAAAACGCGATATCGCATCTCATTTCTATGTTTCATGGTAAGATATATTATGATTTGCGAAGTGTAATGTATTCTTCGTCCACACTTCAAATGAATGTAAATGCGACACTTCCTTGCAAGGAAGGTGCGTTTGCAAATGTCTACGTATCGTAGCAATAGATTTCTAATGCTTCTTAAAAAGCGATATCGCATCTCATTTCTATGTTTCATGGTAAGATATAATATGATTTGCGAAGTGTCATGTATTCCACGACTACACTTCAAATGAATGTAAATGCGACACTACCTTGCCAGGAAATGGCGTCTGCAGATGTATAGGTATCGTAGCAATAGAGTTCTAATGCTTCTTAAAACGCGATATCGCATCTCATTTCTATGTTTCATGGTAAGATATAATATGATTTGCGAAGTGTCATATATTCTTCGGCTACACTTCAAATGAATGTAATTGCGGCTCTGCCTTGCAAGGAAATAGCGTTTGCAGATGTCTACGTATCGTAGCAATAGATTTCTAATGCTTCTTAAAACGCGATTTCGCATCTCATTTCCATGCTTCATGGTAAGATATAATATGATTTGCGAAGTGTTATGTATTCCTCTTCTACACTTCAAATGAATGTAAATGCGACACTTCCTTGCAAGGAAATAGCGTTTGCAGATGTCGACGTATCGTAGGGATAGAGTTCTAATGCTTCTTAAAACGACATATCGCACCTCATTTCTATGTTTCATGATAAGATATAATATTCATTGCGAAGTGTTATGCATTCCTCGTCTACAATTCAAATGGATGAAAATGCGACACTTCCTTGCTAGGAGATAGCGTTTGCAGATGTCTACGTATCGAAGCAATAGTGTTCAATTGCCTCTTAAAACAAGATATCGCAACTCATTTCTATGTTTCATGATAAGATGTATTATTCATTGCGAAGTGTTATGTATTCCTCGCCTACACTTCAAATGAATGTAAATGCGACACTTCCTTGCTAGGAAATAGCGTTTGCAGATGTCTACGTATTGAAGCAATAGAGTTCAAATGCTTCGTAAAACGAGATATTGCATCTCATATCTATGTTTCATGATAAGATATAATATTCATTGCGAAGTGTTATGCATTTCTCGTCTACGATTCAAATGAATGTAAATGCGACTCTTCCTTGCAAGGAAATAGCGTTTGCAGATGTCTACGTATCACAGCAAAAGAGTTCTTGTGATTCTTAGAACGCGGTCTCGCATCTCATTTCTATGTTTCATGGTAAGATATAATATGATTTGTGAAGTGTTATGTATTCCTCGTCTACACTTCAAATGAATGTAAGTGCGACACTTCCTTGCAAGGAAGTAGCGTTTGCAAATGTCTACCTATCGTAGCAATAGTGTTCTCATGCTTCTTAAAACGCGATATCGCATCTCATTTCTATGTTTCATGGTAAGATATAATTTGATTTGCGAAGTGTAATGTATTCTTCGTCCACACTTCAAATGAATGTAAATGCGACACTTCCTTGCAAGGAAGGTGCGTTTGCAAATGTCTACGTATCGAAGGGATAGAGTTCTAATGCTTCTTAAAACGCGATATCGCATCTCATTACTATGTTTCATGGTAAGATATAATAAGATTTGCGAAGTGTCATGTATTCCTCGTCTACACTTCAAACGAATGTGAATGCGACACTTGCTCGCTAGGAAATAGCGTTTGCAGATGTCTAGGTATCGTAGCAATAGAGTTCTAATTCTTCTTAAAACGCGATATCGCATCTCATTTCTATGTCTCATGGTAAGATATAATATTCATTGCGAATTGTTATGCATTCCTCGTCTACGACTCAAATGAATGTAAATGCGGCACTTCCTTGCAAGGAAATAGCGTTTGCAGATGTCTACGTATCGTAACAATAGAGTTCTTATGATTCTTAAATCGCGATATTGCTTCTCATTTCTATGTTTCATGGTAAGGTATAATATGATTTGCGAAGTGTCATGTATTCTTCGTCTACACTTCAAATGAATGTAAATGCGACACTTCCTTGCAAGGAAATAGCGTTTGCAGATGTCTACGTATCGTAGCAATAGATTTCCAATGCTTCTTAAAACGCGATATCGCATCTCATTTCCATGCTTCATGGTAAGATATAATATGATTTGCGAAGTGTTATGTATTCCTCTTCTACACTTCAAATGAATGTAAATGCGACACTTTCTTGCAAGGAAATAGCGTTTGCAGATGTCTACGTATCGTAGCAATAGAGTTCTTATGATTCCTAAATCGCGATATTGCTTCTCATTTCTATGTTTCACGGTAAGGTATAATATGATTTGCGAAGTGTTATGTATTCCTCGTCTACACTTCAAATGAATGTAAATGCGACACTTCCCTGCAAGGAAATAGCGTTTGCAGATGTCTACGTATCGTAGCAATTGAGTTCTAATGCTCCTTAAAACGCGATATCGCATCTCATTTCTGTGTTTCATGGTAAGATATAATATGATTTGCAAAGTGTTATGTATTCCACGTCTACACTTGAAATGAATGTGAATGCGACATTTCCTCGCTAGGAAATAGCGTTTGCAGATGTCTACGTATCGTAGCAATAGATTTCCAATGCTTCTTAAAACGCGATATCGCATCTGATTTCTATGTTTCATGGTAAGATATAATATGATTTGCGAAGTGTCATGTATTCCTCGTCTACACTTCAAATGAATGTAAATGCGACACTTCCTTGCAAGGAAATAGCGTTTGCAGATGTCTACGTATCGTAGCAATAGAGTTCTTATGATTCTTAAAACGCGATATGGCATCTCATTTCTATGTTTCATGGTAAGATATAATATGATTTGCGAAGTGTTATGTAGTCTTCGTCTACACTTCGAATGAATGTAAATGCGACACTTCCTTGCTAGGAAATAGCGTTTGCAGATGTCTAGGTATCGTAGTAATAGAGTTCTAGTGCTTCTTAAAACGCGATATCGCATCTCACTTCTATGTTTCATGGTAAGATATATTATGATTTGCGAAGTGTAATGTATTCTTCGTCCACACTTCAAATGAATGTAAATGCGACACTTCCTTGCAAGGAAGGTGCGTTTGCAAATGTCTACGTATCGAAGGGATAGAGTTCTAATGCTTCTTAAAACGCGATATCGCATCTCATTACTATGTTTCATGGTAAGATATAATAAGATTTGCGAAGTGTCATGTATTCCTCGTCTACACTTCAAACGAATGTGAATGCGACACTTGCTCGCTAGGAAATAGCGTTTGCAGATGTCTAGGTATCGTAGCAATAGAGTTCTAATTCTTCTTAAAACGCGATATCGCATCACATTTCTATGTCTCATGGTAAGATATAATATTCATTGCGAAGTGTTATGTAGTCCTCGTCTACACTTCAAATGAATGTAAATGCGGCACTTCCTTGCAAGGAAATAGCGTTTGGAGATGTCTACGTATCGTAGCAATAGAGCTCTAATGCTTCTTAAAACGCGATATCGCATCTCATTTCTATGTTTCATGGTAAGATGTAATATGATTGGGGAAGTGTTATGTATTCCTCGTCTACACTTCAAATGAATGTAAATGCGACACTTCCTTGCAAGGAAATAGCGTTTGCAGATGTCTACGTATCGTAGCAATAGAGTTCTTATGATTCTTAAAACGCGATATCGCATCTCATTTCTATGTTTCATGGTATGATATAATATGATTGGGGAAGTGCTATGTATTCCTCGTCTACACTTCAAATGAATGTAAATGCGACACTTCCTTGCAAGGAAATAGCGTTTGCAAATGTCTACCTAACGTAGCAATAGTGTTCTATTGATTCTTAAAACGCGATATCGCATCTCATTTCTATGTTTCATGGTACGGTATAATATGATTTGCGAAGTGCTATGTATTCCTCTTCTACACTTCAAATGAATGTAAATGCGGCACTTCCTTGCAAGGAAATAGCGTTTGCAGATGTCTACATATCGTAGCAATAGAGTTCTTATGATTCTTAAATCGCGATATTGCTTCTCATTTCTATGTTTCATGGTAAGGTATAATATGATTTGCGAAGTGTCATGTATTCTTCGTCTACACTTCAAATGAATGTAAATGCGACACTTCCTTGCAAGGAAATAGCGTTTGCAGATGTCTACGTATCGTAGCAATAGAGTTCTAATGCTTCTTAAAACGCGATATCGCATCTCATTTCCATGCTTCATGGTAAGATATAATATGATTTGCGAAGTGTTATGTATTCCTCTTCTACACTTCAAATGAATGTAAATGCGACACTTTCTTGCAAGGAAATAGCGTTTGCAGATGTCTACGTATCGTAGCAATAGAGTTCTTATGATTCCTAAATCGCGATATTGCTTCTCATTTCTATGTTTCACGGTAAGGTATAATATGATTTGCGAAGTGTTATGTATTCCTCGTCTACACTTCAAATGAATGTAAATGCGACACTTCCCTGCAAGGAAATAGCGTTTGCAGATGTCTACGTATCGTAGCAATTGAGTTCTAATGCTCTTTAAAACGCGATATCGCATCTCATTTCTGTGTTTCATGGTAAGATATAATATGATTTGCAAAGTGTTATGTGTTCCACGTCTACACTTGAAATGAATGTGAATGCGACATTTCCTCGCTAGGAAATAGCGTTTGCAGATGTCTACGTATCGTAGCAATAGATTTCCAATGCTTCTTAAAACGCGATATCGCATCTGATTTCTATGTTTCATGGTAAGATATAATATGATTTGCGAAGTGTCATGTATTCCTCGTCTACACTTCAAATGAATGTAAATGCGACACTTCCTTGCAAGGAAATAGCGTTTGCAGATGTCTACGTATCGTAGCAATAGAGTTCAAATGCTTCTTAAAACGAGATATTGCGTCTCATATCTATGTTTCATGATAAGATATAATATTCATTGCGAAGTGTTATGTATTCCTCGTCTACACTTCAAATGAATGTGAATGCGACTCTTCCTCGCTAGGAAATGGCGTTTGCAGATGTCTACGTATCGTAGCAATAGATTTCTAATGCTTCTTAAAAAGCGATATCGCATCTCATCTCTATGTTTCATGGTAAGATATAATATGATTTGCGAAGTGTCATGTATTCCACGACTACACTTCAAATGAATGTAAATGCGACACTACCTTGCTAGGAAATAGCGTCTGCAGATGTATAGGTATCGTAGCAATAGAGTTCTAATGCTTCTTAAAACGCGATATCGCATCTCATTTCTATGTTTCATGGTAAGATATAATATGATTTGCGAAGTGTCATGTATTCCTCGTCTACACTTCAAGTGAATGTGAATGCGACACTTCCTTGCTAGGAAATAGCGTTTGCAGATGTCTACGTATCGAAGCAATAGAGTTCAAATGCTTCTTAAAACGAGATATTGCATCTCATATCTATGTTTCATGATAAGATATAATATTCATTGCGAAGTGTTATGTATTCCTCGTCTACACTTCAAATGAATGTGAATGCGACTCTTCCTCGCTAGGAAATGGCGTTTGCAGATGTCTACGTATCGTAGCAATAGATTTCTAATGCTTCTTAAAAAGCTATATCGCATCTCATTTCTATGTTTCATGGTAAGATATAATATGATTTGCGAAGTGTCATGTATTCCACGACTACACTTCAAATGAATGTAAATGCGACACTACCTTGCTAGGAAATAGCGTCTGCAGATGTATAGGTATCGTAGCAATAGAGTACTAATGCTTCTTAAAACGCGATATGGCATCTCATTTCTATGTTTCATGGTAAGATATAATATGATTTGCGAAGTGTCATATATTCTTCGGCTACACTTCAAATGAATGTAAATGCGTCTCTGCCATGCAAGGAAATAGCGTTTGCAGATGTGTACGTATCGTAGCAATAGAGTTCTAATGCTTCTTAAAACGCGAAATCTCATCTCATTTCCATGTTTCATGGTAAGATATAATATGATTTGCGAAGTGTAATGTATTCTTCGTCCACACTTCAAATGAATGTAAATGCGACACTTCCTTGCTAGGAAATAGCGTTTGCAGATGTCTAAGTATCGAAGCAATAGAGTTCAAATGCTTCTTAAAACGAGAAATTGCATCTCATATCTATGTTTCATGATAAGATATAATATTCATTGCGAAGTGTTATATATTCCTCGTCTACACTTCAAATGAATGTGAATGCGACTCTTCCTCGCTAGGAAATGGCGTTTGCAGATGTCTACGTATCGTAGCAATAGATTTCTAATGCTTCTTAAAAAGCGATATCGCATCTCATTTCTATGTTTCATGGTAAGATATAATATGATTTGCGAAGTGTCATGTATTCCACGACTACACTTCAAATGAATGTAAATGCGACACTACCTTGCCAGGAAATGGCGTCTGCAGATGTATAGGTATCGTAGCAATAGAGTTCTAATGCTTCTTAAAACGCGATATCGCATCTCATTTCTATGTTTCATGGTAAGATATAATATGATTTGCGAAGTGTCATATATTCTTCGGCTACACTTGAAATGAATGTAATTGCGACTCTGCCTTGCAAGGAAATAGCGTTTGCAGATGTCTACGTATCGTAGCAATAGAGTTCTAATGCTTCTTAAAACGCGATTTCGCATCTCATTTCCATGCTTCATGGTAAGATATAATATGATTTGCGAAGTGTTATGTATTCCTCTTCTACACTTCAAATGAATGTAAATGCGACACTTCCTTGCAAGGAAATAGCGTTTGCAGATGTCGACGTATCGTAGGGATAGAGTTCTAATGCTTCTTAAAACGACATATCGCACCTCATTTCTATGTTTCATGATAAGATATAATATTCATTGCGAAGTGTTATGCATTCCTCGTCTACAATTCAAATGGATGAAAATGCGACACTTCCTTGCTAGGAGATAGCGTTTGCAGATGTCTACGTATCGAAGCAATAGTGTTCAATTGCCTCTTAAAACAAGATATCGCAACTCATTTCTATGTTTCATGATAAGATGTATTATTCATTGCGAAGTGTTATGTATTCCTCGCCTACACTTCAAATGAATGTAAATGCGACACTTCCTTGCTAGGAAATAGCGTTTGCAGATGTCTACGTATTGAAGCAATAGAGTTCAAATGCTTCGTAAAACGAGATATTGCATCTCATATCTATGTTTCATGATAAGATATAATATTCATTGCGAAGTGTTATGCATTTCTCGTCTACGATTCAAATGAATGTAAATGCGACACTTCCTTGCAAGGAAATAGCGTTTGCAGATGTCTACGTATCACAGCAATAGAGTTCTTGTGATTCTTAGAACGCGATATCGCATCTCATTTCTATGTTTCATGGTAAGATATAATATGATTTGTGAAGTGTTATGTATTCCTCGTCTACACTTCAAATGAATGTAAGTGCGACACTTCCTTGCAAGGAAGTAGCGTTTGCAAATGTCTACCTATCGTAGCAATAGTGTTCTCATGCTTCTTAAAACGCGATATCGCATCTCATTTCTATGTTTCATGGTAAGATATAATTTGATTTGCGAAGTGTAATGTATTCTTCGTCCACACTTCAAATGAATGTAAATGCGACACTTCCTTGCAAGGAAGGTGCGTTTGCAAATGTCTACGTATCGAAGGGATAGAGTTCTAATGCTTCTTAAAACGCGATATCGCATCTCATTACTATGTTTCATGGTAAGATATAATAAGATTTGCGAAGTGTCATGTATTCCTCGTCTACACTTCAAACGAATGTGAATGCGACACTTGCTCGCTAGGAAATAGCGTTTGCAGATGTCTAGGTATCGTAGCAATAGAGTTCTAATTCTTCTTAAAACGCGATATCGCATCTCATTTCTATGTCTCATGGTAAGATATAATATTCATTGCGAATTGTTATGCATTCCTCGTCTACGACTCAAATGAATGTAAATGCGGCACTTCCTTGCAAGGAAATAGCGTTTGCAGATGTCTACGTATCGTAACAATAGAGTTCTTATGATTCTTAAATCGCGATATTGCTTCTCATTTCTATGTTTCATGGTAAGGTATAATATGATTTGCGAAGTGTCATGTATTCTTCGTCTACACTTCAAATGAATGTAAATACGACACTTCCTTGCAAGGAAATAGCGTTTGCAGATGTCTACGTATCGTAGCAATAGATTTCCAATGCTTCTTAAAACGCGATATCGCATCTCATTTCCATGCTTCATGGTAAGATATAATATGATTTGCGAAGTGTTATGTATTCCTCTTCTACACTTCAAATGAATGTAAATGCGACACTTTCTTGCAAGGAAATAGCGTTTGCAGATGTCTACGTATCGTAGCAATAGAGTTCTTATGATTCCTAAATCGCGATATTGCTTCTCATTTCTATGTTTCACGGTAAGGTATAATATGATTTGCGAAGTGTTATGTATTCCTCGTCTACACTTCAAATGAATGTAAATGCGACACTTCCCTGCAAGGAAATAGCGTTTGCAGATGTCTACGTATCGTAGCAATTGAGTTCTAATGTTCCTTAAAACGCGATATCGCATCTCATTTCTGTGTTTCATGGTAAGATATAATATGATTTGCAAAGTGTTATGTATTCCACGTCTACACTTGAAATGAATGTGAATGCGACATTTCCTCGCTAGGAAATAGCGTTTGCAGATGTCTACGTATCGTAGCAATAGATTTCCAATGCTTCTTAAAACGCGATATCGCATCTGATTTCTATGTTTCATGGTAAGATATAATATGATTTGCGAAGTGTCATGTATTCCTCGTCTACACTTCAAATGAATGTAAATGCGACACTTCCTTGCAAGGAAATAGCGTTTGCAGATGTCTACGTATCGTAGCAATAGAGTTCTTATGATTCTTAAAACGCGATATGGCATCTCATTTCTATGTTTCATGGTAAGATATAATATGATTTGCGAAGTGTTATGTAGTCTTCGTCTACACTTCAAATGAATGTAGATGCGACACTTCCTTGCAAGGAAATAGCGTTTGGAGATGTCTACTAATCGTAGCAATAGAGTTCTT
This sequence comes from Xylocopa sonorina, assembly GCF_050948175.1. Lineage (NCBI taxonomy): Eukaryota > Metazoa > Arthropoda > Insecta > Hymenoptera > Apidae > Xylocopa > Xylocopa sonorina. Next base: position 42,626 of record NC_135204.1, read on the forward strand.
ATGATTCTTAAAACGCGATATCAAATCTCATTTCTGTGTTTCATGGTAAGATATAATATGATTTGAGAAGTGTTATGTATTCCTCGTCTACACTTCAAATGAATGTAAATGCGACACTTCCTTGCTAGGAAATAGCGTTTGCAGATGTCTACCTATCGTAGCAATAGAGTTCTAATGCTTCTTAAAACGCGATATCGCATCTCATTTCTATGTTTCATGGTAAGATATAATATGATTTGCGAAGTGTTATGTATTCCTCTTCTACACTTCAAATGAATGTAAATGCGACACTTCCTTGCAAGGAAATAGCGTTTGCAGATGTCTACGTATCGAAGCAATAGAGTTCAAATGCTTATTAAGACGCGATATCGCATCTCATTTCTATGTTTCATGGTAAGATATAATATGATTTGCGATGTGTTATGTATCCTCGTCTACACTTCAAATGAATGTAAATGCGAGACTTCCTTGCAAGGAAATAGCGTTTGCAAGTGTCTACCTATCGTAGCAATAGTGTTCTAATGCCTCTTAAAACGCGATATCGCATCTCATTTCTATGTTTCATGGTAAGATATAATATGATTTGCGACGTGTCATGTATTCTTCGTCTACACTTCAAATGAATGTAAATGCGACTCTTCCTTGCAAGGAAATAGCGTTTGCATATGTCTACGTATCGTAGCAATAGAGTTCTTATGATTCACAAAACGCGATATCGCATCTCATTTCTATGTTTCATGGTAAGGTATAATATGATTTGCGAAGTGTCATGTATTCCCCGTCTACACTTCAAATGAATGTAAATGCCACACTTCCCTGCTAGGAAATAGCGTCCGCAGATGACTAGGGATCGTAGCAATAGAGTTCTAATGCTTCTTAAAGCGCGATATCGCATCTCATTTCTATGTTTCATGGTAAGATAAAATATGATTTGCGAAGTGCCATGTATTCTTCGTCTACACATCAAATGAATGTAAATGCGACTCTTCCTTGCAAGGAAATAGCGTTTGCAGATGTCTACGTATCGAAGCAATAGAGTTCTAATGCTTCTTAAAACGCGATATCGCATCTCATTTCTATGTTTCATGGTAAGATATAATATGATTTGCGAAGTGTTATGTATTCCTCTTCTACACTTCAAATGAATGTAAATGCGACACTTCCTTCCAAGGAAATAGCGTTTGCAGATGTCTACGTATCGAAGCAATAGAGTTCAAATGCTTATTAAGACGCGATATCGCATCTCATTTCTATGTTTCATGGTAAGATATAATATGATTTGCGATGTGTTATGTATTCCTCGTCTACACTTCAAATGAATGTAAATGCGACACTTCCTTGCAAGGAAATAGCGTTTGCAAGTGTCTACCTATCGTAGCAATAGAGTTCAAATGCTTATTAAGACGCGATATCGCATCTCATTTCTATGTTTCATGGTAAGATATAATATGATTCGCGAAGTGTCATGTATTCCTCTTCTACACTTCAAATGAATGTAAATGCGACACTTCCTTGCAAGGAAATAGCGTTTGGAGATGTCTACGTATCGTAGCAATAGAGTTCTTATGATTCTTAAAACGCGATATCAAATCTCATTTCTGTGTTTCATGGTAAGATATAATATGATTTGCGAAGTGTTATGTATTCCTCGTCTACACTTCAAATGAATGTGAATGCGACACTTCCTCGCTAGGATATAGCGTTTGGAGATGTCTGCGTATCGTAGCAATAGGTTTCCAATGCTTCTTAAAACGCGATATCGCATCTCATTTCTATGTTTCATGGTAGATATAATATGATTTGCGAAGTGTCATGTATTCCTCGTCTACATTTCAAATGAATGTAAACGCCACACTTCCCTGCTAGGAAATAGCGTCTGCAGATGACTAGGATCGTAGCAATAGAGTTCTTATGATTCTTAAAACGCGATATCGCATCTCATTTCTGAGTTTCATGGTAATATATAATATGATTTGCGAAGTGTTATGTATTCCTCGTCTGCACTTCAAATGAATGCGAATGCGACACTTCCTGGCAAGGAAATAGAGTTTGCAAATGTCTACCTATCTTAGCAATAGTGCTCTAATACTTCTTTAAACGCGATATCGCATCTCATTTCTATGTTTCACGGTAAGATATAATATGATTTGCGAAGTGTTATGTATTCCTCGTCTACACTTCAAATGAATGTAAATGCGACACTTCCTTGCAAGGAAATAGCGTTTGCAGATGTCCACGTATAGTAGGGATAGAGTTCTAATGCTTCTTAAAACGAGATATCGCATCTCATTTTTATGTTTCATGATAAGATATAATATTCATTGCGAAGTGTTATGCATTCCTCGTCTACACTTCAAATGAATGTAAATGCCACACTTCCCTGCTAGGAAATAGCGTCTGCTGATGACTAGGTATCGTAGCAATAGAGTTCTAATGCTGCTTAAAACGCGATATCGCATCTCATTCCTATGTTTCATGGTAAGATAGAATATGATTCGAGAAGTGTTATGTAGTCCTCGTCTACACTTCAAATGAATGTAAATGCGACACTTCCTGGCAAGGAAATAGAGTTTGCAAATGTCTACCTATCTTAGCAATAGTGCTCTAATACTTCTTTAAACGCGATATCGCATCTCATTTCTATGTTTCGTGGTAAGATATAATATGAATTGCGAAGTGTTATGTATTCCTCGTCTACACATCAAATGAATGTAAATGCGACACTTCCTTGCAAGGAAATAGTGTTTGCAGATGTCTACGTATCGAAGCAATAGAGTTCAAATGCTTCTTAAGACGCGATATCGCATCTCATTTCTATGTTTCATGGTAAGATATAATATGACTTGCGAAGTGTTATGTATTCCTCGTCTACACTTCAAATGAATGTAAATGCGACACTTCCTTGCAAGGAAATAGCGTTTGCAGATGTCTACCTATCGTAGCAATAGAGTTCTAATGCTTCTTAAAACGCTGTATCGCATCTCATTTCCATGTTTCATGGTAAGATATAATATGATTTGCGAAGTGTTATGTATTCCTCTTCTACACTTCAAATGAATGTAGATGCGACACTTCCTTGCAAGGAAATAGCGTTTGGAGATGTCTACGTATCGTAGCAATAGAGTTCTTATGATTCTTAAAACGCGATATCAAGTCTCATTTCTGTGTTTCATGGTAAGATATAATATGATTTGCGAAGTGTTATGTATTCCTCGTCTACACTTTAAATGAATGTAAATGCGACACTTCCTTGCTAGGAAATAGCGTTTGCAGATGTCTACCTATCGTAGCAATAGAGTTCTAATGCTTCTTAAAACGCGGTATCGCATCTCATTTCCATGTTTCATGGTAAGATATAATATGATTTGCGAAGTGTTATGTATTCCTCTTCTACACTTCAAATGAATGTAGATGCGACACTTCCTTGCAAGGAAATAGCGTTTGGAGATGTCTACGTATCGTAGCAATAGAGTTCTTATGATTCTTAAAACGCGATATCAAATCTCATTTCTGTGTTTCATGGTAAGATATAATATGATTTGCGAAGTGTTATGTATTCCTCTTCTACACTTCAAATGAATGTAAATGCGACACTTCCTTGCAAGGAAATAGCGTTTGCAGATGTCTACGTATCGAAGCAATAGAGTTCAAATGCTTATTAAGACGCGATATCGCATCTCATTTCTATGTTTCATGGTAAATTATAATATGATTTGCGAAGTGTCATGTATTCCTCGTCTACACTTCAAACGAATGTGAATGCGACACTTGCTCGCTAGGAAATAGCGTTTGCAGATGTCTAGGTATCGTAGCAATAGAGTTATAATTCTTCTTAAAACGCGATATCGCATCTCATTTCTATGTCTCATGGTAAGATATAATATTCATTGCGAAGTGTTATGCAGTCCTCGTCTACACTTCAAATGAATGTAAATGCGGCACTTCCTTGCAAGGAAATAGCGTTTGGAGATGTCTACGTATCGTAGCAGTAGAGCTCTAATGCTTCTTAAAACGCGATATCGCATCTCATTTCTATGTTTCATGGTAAGATGTAATATGATTGGGGAAGTGTTATGTATTCCTCGTCTACACTTCAAATGAATGTAAATGCGACACTTCCTTGCAAGGAAATAGCGTTTGCAGATGTCTACGTATCGTAGCAATAGAGTTCTTATGATTCTTAAAACGCGATATCGCATCTCATTTCTATGTTTCATGGTATGATATAATATGATTGGGGAAGTGCTATGTATTCCTCGTCTACACTTCAAATGAATGTAAATGCGACACTTCCTTGCAAGGAAATAGCGTTTGCAAATGTCTACCTAACGTAGCAATAGTGTTCTATTGATTCTTAAAACGCGATATCGCATCTCATTTCTATGTTTCATGGTACGGTATAATATGATTTGCGAAGTGCTATGTATTCCTCTTCTACACTTCAAATGAATGTAAATGCGGCACTTCCTTGCAAGGAAATAGCGTTTGCAGATGTCTACATATCGTAGCAATAGAGTTCTTATGATTCTTAAATCGCGATATTGCTTCTCATTTCTATGTTTCATGGTAAGGTATAATATGATTTGCGAAGTGTCATGTATTCTTCGTCTACACTTCAAATGAATGTAAATGCGACACTTCCTTGCAAGGAAATAGCGTTTGCAGATGTCTACGTATCGTAGCAATAGAGTTCTAATGCTTCTTAAAACGCGATATCGCATCTCATTTCCATGCTTCATGGTAAGATATAATATGATTTGCGAAGTGTTATGTATTCCTCTTCTACACTTCAAATGAATGTAAATGCGACACTTTCTTGCAAGGAAATAGCGTTTGCAGATGTCTACGTATCGTAGCAATAGAGTTCTTATGATTCCTAAATCGCGATATTGCTTCTCATTTCTATGTTTCACGGTAAGGTATAATATGATTTGCGAAGTGTTATGTATTCCTCGTCTACACTTCAAATGAATGTAAATGCGACACTTCCCTGCAAGGAAATAGCGTTTGCAGATGTCTACGTATCGTAGCAATTGAGTTCTAATGCTCCTTAAAACGCGATATCGCATCTCATTTCTGTGTTTCATGGTAAGATATAATATGATTTGCAAAGTGTTATGTGTTCCACGTCTACACTTGAAATGAATGTGAATGCGACATTTCCTCGCTAGGAAATAGCGTTTGCAGATGTCTACGTATCGTAGCAATAGATTTCCAATGCTTCTTAAAACGCGATATCGCATCTGATTTCTATGTTTCATGGTAAGATATAATATGATTTGCGAAGTGTCATGTATTCCTCGTCTACACTTCAAATGAATGTAAATGCGACACTTCCTTGCAAGGAAATAGCGTTTGCAGATGTCTACGTATCGTAGCAATAGAGCTCAAATGCTTCTTAAAACGAGATATTGCGTCTCATATCTATGTTTCATGATAAGATATAATATTCATTGCGAAGTGTTATGTATTCCTCGTCTACACTTCAAATGAATGTGAATGCGACTCTTCCTCGCTAGGAAATGGCGTTTGCAGATGTCTACGTATCGTAGCAATAGATTTCTAATGCTTCTTAAAAAGCGATATCGCATCTCATCTCTATGTTTCATGGTAAGATATAATATGATTTGCGAAGTGTCATGTATTCCACGACTACACTTCAAATGAATGTAAATGCGACACTACCTTGCTAGGAAATAGCGTCTGCAGATGTATAGGTATCGTAGCAATAGAGTTCTAATGCTTCTTAAAACGCGATATCGCATCTCATTTCTATGTTTCATGGTAAGATATAATATGATTTGCGAAGTGTCATGTATTCCTCGTCTACACTTCAAGTGAATGTGAATGCGACACTTCCTTGCTAGGAAATAGCGTTTGCAGATGTCTACGTATCGAAGCAATAGAGGTCAAATGCTTCTTAAAACGAGATATTGCATCTCATATCTATGTTTCATGATAAGATATAATATTCATTGCGAAGTGTTATGTATTCCTCGTCTACACTTCAAATGAATGTGAATGCGACTCTTCCTCGCTAGGAAATGGCGTTTGCAGATGTCTACGTATCGTAGCAATAGATTTCTAATGCTTCTTAAAAAGCTATATCGCATCTCATTTCTATGTTTCATGGTAAGATATAATATGATTTGCGAAGTGTCATGTATTCCACGACTACACTTCAAATGAATGTAAATGCGACACTACCTTGCTAGGAAATAGCGTCTGCAGATGTATAGGTATCGTAGCAATAGAGTACTAATGCTTCTTAAAACGCGATATGGCATCTCATTTCTATGTTTCATGGTAAGATATAATATGATTTGCGAAGTGTCATATATTCTTCGGCTACACTTCAAATGAATGTAAATGCGACTCTGCCATGCAAGGAAATAGCGTTTGCAGATGTGTACGTATCGTAGCAATAGAGTTCTAATGCTTCTTAAAACGCGAAATCTCATCTCATTTCCATGTTTCATGGTAAGATATAATATGATTTGCGAAGTGTAATGTATTCTTCGTCCACACTTCAAATGAATGTAAATGCGACACTTCCTTGCAAGGAAATAGCGTTTGCAGATGTCTACGTAGCGTAGGGATAGAGTTCTAATGCTTCTTAAAACGACATATCACACCTCATTTCTATGTTTCATGATAAGATATAATATTCATTGCGAAGTGTTATGCATTCCTCGTCTACGATTCAAATGCATGTAAATTCGACACTTCCTTGCTAGGAAATAGCGTTTGCAGATGTCTACGTATCGTAGCATTGAATTTCTGATGCTTCTTAAAACGCGATATCGCATCTCATTTCTATGTTTCATGGTAAGATATAATATGATTTGCGAAGTGTTATGCATTCCTCGTCTATGATTCAAATGGATGAAAATGCGACACTTCCTTGCTAGGAAATAGCGTTTGCAGATGTCTACGTATCGAAGCAATAGTGTTCAAATGCTTCTTAAAACAAGATATCGCAACTCATTTCTATGTTTCATGACAAGATGTAATATTCATTGCGAAGTGTTATGTATTCCTCGCCTACACTTCAAATGAATGTAAATGCGACACTTCCTTGCTAGGAAATAGCGTTTGCAGATGTCTAAGTATCGAAGCAATAGAGTTCAAATGCTTCTTAAAACGAGAAATTGCATCTCATATCTATGTTTCATGATAAGATATAATATTCATTGCGAAGTGTTATGTATTCCTCGTCTACACTTCAAATGAATGTGAATGCGACTCTTCCTCGCTAGGAAATGGCGTTTGCAGATGTCTACGTATCGTAGCAATAGATTTCTAATGCTTCTTAAAAAGCGATATCGCATCTCATTTCTATGTTTCATGGTAAGATATAATATGATTTGCGAAGTGTCATGTATTCCACGACTACACTTCAAATGAATGTAAATGCGACACTACCTTGCCAGGAAATGGCGTCTGCAGATGTATAGGTATCGTAGCAATAGAGTTCTAATGCTTCTTAAAACGCGATATCGCATCTCATTTCTATGTTTCATGGTAAGATATAATATGATTTGCGAAGTGTCATATATTCTTCGGCTACACTTCAAATGAATGTAATTGCGACTCTGCCTTGCAAGGAAATAGCGTTTGCAGATGTCTACGTATCGTAGCAATAGAGTTCTAATGCTTCTTAAAACGCGATTTCGCATCTCATTTCTATGTTTCATGATAAGATGTATTATTCATTGCGAAGTGTTATGTATTCCTCGCCTACACTTCAAATGAATGTAAATGCGACACTTCCTTGCTAGGAAATAGCGTTTGCAGATGTCTACGTATTGAAGCAATAGAGTTCAAATGCTTCGTAAAACGAGATATTGCATCTCATATCTATGTTTCATGATAAGATATAATATTCATTGCGAAGTGTTATGCATTTCTCGTCTACGATTCAAATGAATGTAAATGCGACACTTCCTTGCAAGGAAATAGCGTTTGCAGATGTCTACGTATCACAGCAATAGAGTTCTTGTGATTCTTAGAACGCGATATCGCATCTCATTTCTATGTTTCATGGTAAGATATAATATGATTTGTGAAGTGTTATGTATTCCTCGTCTACACTTCAAATGAATGTAAGTGCGACACTTCCTTGCAAGGAAGTAGCGTTTGCAAATGTCTACCTATCGTAGCAATAGTGTTCTCATGCTTCTTAAAACGCGATATCGCATCTCATTTCTATGTTTCATGGTAAGATATAATTTGATTTGCGAAGTGTAATGTATTCTTCGTCCACACTTCAAATGAATGTAAATGCGACACTTCCTTGCAAGGAAGGTGCGTTTGCAAATGTCTACGTATCGAAGGGATAGAGTTCTAATGCTTCTTAAAACGCGATATCGCATCTCATTACTATGTTTCATGGTAAGATATAATAAGATTTGCGAAGTGTCATGTATTCCTCGTCTACACTTCAAACGAATGTGAATGCGACACTTGCTCGCTAGGAAATAGCGTTTGCAGATGTCTAGGTATCGTAGCAATAGAGTTCTAATTCTTCTTAAAACGCGATATCGCATCTCATTTCTATGTCTCATGGTAAGATATAATATTCATTGCGAATTGTTATGCATTCCTCGTCTACGACTCAAATGAATGTAAATGCGGCACTTCCTTGCAAGGAAATAGCGTTTGCAGATGTCTAGGTATCGTAGCAATAGAGTTCTTATGATTCTTAAATCGCGATATTGCTTCTCATTTCTATGTTTCATGGTAAGGTATAATATGATTTGCGAAGTGTCATGTATTCTTCGTCTACACTTCAAATGAATGTAAATGCGACACTTCCTTGCAAGGAAATAGCGTTTGCAGATGTCTACGTATCGTAGCAATAGATTTCCAATGCTTCTTAAAACGCGATATCGCATCTCATTTCCATGCTTCATGGTAAGATATAATATGATTTGCGAAGTGTTATGTATTCCTCTTCTACACTTCAAATGAATGTAAATGCGACACTTTCTTGCAAGGAAATAGCGTTTGCAGATGTCTACGTATCGTAGCAATAGAGTTCTTATGATTCCTAAATCGCGATATTGCTTCTCATTTCTATGTTTCACGGTAAGGTATAATATGATTTGCGAAGTGTTATGTATTCCTCGTCTACACTTCAAATGAATGTAAATGCGACACTTCCCTGCAAGGAAATAGCGTTTGCAGATGTCTACGTATCGTAGCAATTGAGTTCTAATGCTCCTTAAAACGCGATATCGCATCTCATTTCTGTGTTTCATGGTAAGATATAATATGATTTGCAAAGTGTTATGTATTCCACGTCTACACTTGAAATGAATGTGAATGCGACATTTCCTCGCTAGGAAATAGCGTTTGCAGATGTCTACGTATCGTAGCAATAGATTTCCAATGCTTCTTAAAACGCGATATCGCATCTGATTTCTATGTTTCATGGTAAGATATAATATGATTTGCGAAGTGTCATGTATTCCTCGTCTACACTTCAAATGAATGTAAATGCGACACTTCCTTGCAAGGAAATAGCGTTTGCAGATGTCTACGTATCGTAGCAATAGAGTTCTTATGATTCTTAAAACGCGATATGGCATCTCATTTCTATGTTTCATGGTAAGATATAATATGATTTGCGAAGTGTTATGTAGTCTTCGTCTACACTTCAAATGAATGTAGATGCGACACTTCCTTGCAAGGAAATAGCGTTTGGAGATGTCTACGTATCGTAGCAATAGAGTTCTTATGATTCTTAAAACGCGATATCAAATCTCATTTCTGTGTTTCATGGTAAGATATAATATGATTTGAGAAGTGTTATGTATTCCTCGTCTACACTTCAAATGAATGTAAATGCGACACTTCCTTGCTAGGAAATAGCGTTTGCAGATGTCTACCTATCGCAGCAATAGAGTTCTAATGCTTCTTAAAACGCGATATCGCATCTCATTTCTATGTTTCATGGTAAGATATAATATGATTTGCGAAGTGTTATGTATTCCTCTTCTACACTTCAAATGAATGTAAATGCGACACTTCCTTGCAAGGAAATAGCGTTTGCAGATGTCTACGTATCGAAGCAATAGAGTTCAAATGCTTATTAAGACGCGATATCGCATCTCATTTCTATGTTTCATGGTAAGATATAATATGATTTGCGATGTGTTATGTATTCCTCGTCTACACTTCAAATGAATGTAAATGCGAGACTTCCTTGCAAGGAAATAGCGTTTGCAAGTGTCTACCTATCGTAGCAATAGTGTTCTAATGCCTCTTAAAACCCGATATCGCATCTCATTTCTATGTTTCATGGTAAGATATAATATGATTTGCGACGTGTCATGTATTCTTCGTCTACACTTCAAATGAATGTAAATGCGACTCTTCCTTGCAAGGAAATAGCGTTTGCATATGTCTACGTATCGTAGCAATAGAGTTCTTATGATTCACAAAACGCGATATCGCATCTCATTTCTATGTTTCATGGTAAGGTATAATATGATTTGCGAAGTGTCATGTATTCCCCGTCTACACTTCAAATGAATGTAAATGCCACACTTCCCTGCTAGGAAATAGCGTCCGCAGATGACTAGGGATCGTAGCAATAGAGTTCTAATGCTTCTTAAAGCGCGATATCGCATCTCATTTCTATGTTTCATGGTAAGATAAAATATGATTTGCGAAGTGCCATGTATTCTTCGTCTACACATCAAATGAATGTAAATGCGACTCTTCCTTGCAAGGAAATAGCGTTTGCAGATGTCTACGTATCGAAGCAATAGAGTTCTAATGCTTCTTAAAACGCGATATCGCATCTCATTTCTATGTTTCATGGTAAGATATAATATGATTTGCGAAGTGTCATATATTCTTCGGCTACACTTCAAATGAATGTAATTGCGACTCTGCCTTGCAAGGAAATAGCGTTTGCAGATGTCTACGTATCGTAGCAATAGAGTTCTAATGCTTCTTAAAACGCGATTTCGCATCTCATTTCTATGTTTCATGATAAGATGTATTATTCATTGCGAAGTGTTATGTATTCCTCGCCTACACTTCAAATGAATGTAAATGCGACACTTCCTTGCTAGGAAATAGCGTTTGCAGATGTCTACGTATTGAAGCAATAGAGTTCAAATGCTTCGTAAAACGAGATATTGCATCTCATATCTATGTTTCATGATAAGATATAATATTCATTGCGAAGTGTTATGCATTTCTCGTCTACGATTCAAATGAATGTAAATGCGACACTTCCTTGCAAGGAAATAGCGTTTGCAGATGTCTACGTATCACAGCAATAGAGTTCTTGTGATTCTTAGAACGCGATATCGCATCTCATTTCTATGTTTCATGGTAAGATATAATATGATTTGTGAAGTGTTATGTATTCCTCGTCTACACTTCAAATGAATGTAAGTGCGACACTTCCTTGCAAGGAAGTAGCGTTTGCAAATGTCTACCTATCGTAGCAATAGTGTTCTCATGCTTCTTAAAACGCGATATCGCATCTCATTTCTATGTTTCATGGTAAGATATAATTTGATTTGCGAAGTGTAATGTATTCTTCGTCCACACTTCAAATGAATGTAAATGCGACACTTCCTTGCAAGGAAGGTGCGTTTGCAAATGTCTACGTATCGAAGGGATAGAGTTCTAATGCTTCTTAAAACGCGATATCGCATCTCATTACTATGTTTCATGGTAAGATATAATAAGATTTGCGAAGTGTCATGTATTCCTCGTCTACACTTCAAACGAATGTGAATGCGACACTTGCTCGCTAGGAAATAGCGTTTGCAGATGTCTAGGTATCGTAGCAATAGAGTTCTAATTCTTCTTAAAACGCGATATCGCATCTCATTTCTATGTCTCATGGTAAGATATAATATTCATTGCGAATTGTTATGCATTCCTCGTCTACGACTCAAATGAATGTAAATGCGGCACTTCCTTGCAAGGAAATAGCGTTTGCAGATGTCTAGGTATCGTAGCAATAGAGTTCTTATGATTCTTAAATCGCGATATTGCTTCTCATTTCTATGTTTCATGGTAAGGTATAATATGATTTGCGAAGTGTCATGTATTCTTCGTCTACACTTCAAATGAATGTAAATGCGACACTTCCTTGCAAGGAAATAGCGTTTGCAGATGTCTACGTATCGTAGCAATAGATTTCCAATGCTTCTTAAAACGCGATATCGCATCTCATTTCCATGCTTCATGGTAAGATATAATATGATTTGCGAAGTGTTATGTATTCCTCTTCTACACTTCAAATGAATGTAAATGCGACACTTTCTTGCAAGGAAATAGCGTTTGCAGATGTCTACGTATCGTAGCAATAGAGTTCTTATGATTCCTAAATCGCGATATTGCTTCTCATTTCTATGTTTCACGGTAAGGTATAATATGATTTGCGAAGTGTTATGTATTCCTCGTCTACACTTCAAATGAATGTAAATGCGACACTTCCCTGCAAGGAAATAGCGTTTGCAGATGTCTACGTATCGTAGCAATTGAGTTCTAATGCTCCTTAAAACGCGATATCGCATCTCATTTCTGTGTTTCATGGTAAGATATAATATGATTTGCAAAGTGTTATGTATTCCACGTCTACACTTGAAATGAATGTGAATGCGACATTTCCTCGCTAGGAAATAGCGTTTGCAGATGTCTACGTATCGTAGCAATAGATTTCCAATGCTTCTTAAAACGCGATATCGCATCTGATTTCTATGTTTCATGGTAAGATATAATATGATTTGCGAAGTGTCATGTATTCCTCGTCTACACTTCAAATGAATGTAAATGCGACACTTCCTTGCAAGGAAATAGCGTTTGCAGATGTCTACGTATCGTAGCAATAGAGTTCTTATGATTCTTAAAACGCGATATGGCATCTCATTTCTATGTTTCATGGTAAGATATAATATGATTTGCGAAGTGTTATGTAGTCTTCGTCTACACTTCAAATGAATGTAGATGCGACACTTCCTTGCAAGGAAATAGCGTTTGGAGATGTCTACGTATCGTAGCAATAGAGTTCTTATGATTCTTAAAACGCGATATCAAATCTCATTTCTGTGTTTCATGGTAAGATATAATATGATTTGAGAAGTGTTATGTATTCCTCGTCTACACTTCAAATGAATGTAAATGCGACACTTCCTTGCTAGGAAATAGCGTTTGCAGATGTCTACCTATCGCAGCAATAGAGTTCTAATGCTTCTTAAAACGCGATATCGCATCTCATTTCTATGTTTCATGGTAAGATATAATATGATTTGCGAAGTGTTATGTATTCCTCTTCTACACTTCAAATGAATGTAAATGCGACACTTCCTTGCAAGGAAATAGCGTTTGCAGATGTCTACGTATCGAAGCAATAGAGTTCAAATGCTTATTAAGACGCGATATCGCATCTCATTTCTATGTTTCATGGTAAGATATAATATGATTTGCGATGTGTTATGTATTCCTCGTCTACACTTCAAATGAATGTAAATGCGAGACTTCCTTGCAAGGAAATAGCGTTTGCAAGTGTCTACCTATCGTAGCAATAGTGTTCTAATGCCTCTTAAAACCCGATATCGCATCTCATTTCTATGTTTCATGGTAAGATATAATATGATTTGCGACGTGTCATGTATTCTTCGTCTACACTTCAAATGAATGTAAATGCGACTCTTCCTTGCAAGGAAATAGCGTTTGCATATGTCTACGTATCGTAGCAATAGAGTTCTTATGATTCACAAAACGCGATATCGCATCTCATTTCTATGTTTCATGGTAAGGTATAATATGATTTGCGAAGTGTCATGTATTCCCCGTCTACACTTCAAATGAATGTAAATGCCACACTTCCCTGCTAGGAAATAGCGTCCGCAGATGACTAGGGATCGTAGCAATAGAATTCTAATGCTTCTTAAAGCGCGATATCGCATCTCATTTCTATGTTTCATGGTAAGATAAAATATGATTTGCGAAGTGCCATGTATTCTTCGTCTACACATCAAATGAATGTAAATGCGACTCTTCCTTGCAAGGAAATAGCGTTTGCAGATGTCTACGTATCGAAGCAATAGAGTTCTAATGCTTCTTAAAACGCGATATCGCATCTCATTTCTATGTTTCATGGTAAGATATAATATGATTTGCGAAGTGTTATGTATTCCTCTTCTACACTTCAAATGAATGTAAATGCGACACTTCCTTGCAAGGAAATAGCGTTTGCAGATGTCTACGTATCGAAGCAATAGAGTTCAAATGCTTATTAAGACGCGATATCGCATCCCATTTCTATGTTTCATGGTAAGATATAATATGATTTGCGATGTGTTATGTATTCCTCGTCTACACTTCAAATGAATGTAAATGCGACACTTCCTTGCAAGGAAATAGCGTTTGCAAGTGTCTACCTATCGTAGCAATAGAGTTCAAATGCTTATTAAGACGCGATATCGCATCTCATTTCTATGTTTCATGGTAAGATATAATATGATTCGCGAAGTGTCATGTATTCCTCTTCTACACTTCAAATGAATGTAAATGCGACACTTCCTTGCAAGGAAATAGCGTTTGGAGATGTCTACGTATCGTAGCAATAGAGTTCTTATGATTCTTAAAACGCGATATCAAATCTCATTTCTGTGTTTCATGGTAAGATATAATATGATTTGCGAAGTGTTATGTATTCCTCGTCTACACTTCAAATGAATGTGAATGCGACACTTCCTCGCTAGGATATAGCGTTTGGAGATGTCTGCGTATCGTAGCAATAGGTTTCCAATGCTTCTTAAAACGCGATATCGCATCTCATTTCTATGTTTCATGGTAAGATATAATATGATTTGCGAAGTGTCATGTACTCCTCGTCTACATTTCACATGAATGTAAACGCCACACTTCCCTGCTAGGAAATAGCGTCTGCAGATGACTAGGGATCGTAGCAATAGAGTTCTTATGATTCTTAAAACGCGATATCGCATCTCATTTCTGAGTTTCATGGTAATATATAATATGATTTGCGAAGTGTTATGTATTCCTCGTCTGCACTTCAAATGAATGCGAATGCGACACTTCCTGGCAAGGAAATAGAGTTTGCAAATGTCTACCTATCTTAGCAATAGTGCTCTAATACTTCTTTAAACGCGATATCGCATCTCATTTCTATGTTTCACGGTAAGATATAATATGATTTGCGAAGTGTTATGTATTCCTCGTCTACACTTCAAATGAATGTAAATGCGACACTTCCTTGCAAGGAAATAGCGTTTGCAGATGTCCACGTATAGTAGGGATAGAGTTCTAATGCTTCTTAAAACGAGATATCGCATCTCATTTTTATGTTTCATGATAAGATATAATATTCATTGCGAAGTGTTATGCATTCCTCGTCTACACTTCAAATGAATGTAAATGCCACACTTCCCTGCTAGGAAATAGCGTCTGCTGATGACTAGGTATCGTAGCAATAGAGTTCTAATGCTGCTTAAAACGCGATATCGCATCTCATTCCTATGTTTCATGGTAAGATAGAATATGATTCGAGAAGTGTTATGTAGTCCTCGTCTACACTTCAAATGAATGTAAATGCGACACTTCCTGGCAAGGAAATAGAGTTTGCAAATGTCTACCTATCTTAGCAATAGTGCTCTAATACTTCTTTAAACGCGATATCGCATCTCATTTCTATGTTTCGTGGTAAGATATAATATGAATTGCGAAGTGTTATGTATTCCTCGTCTACACATCAAATGAATGTAAATGCGACACTTCCTTGCAAGGAAATAGTGTTTGCAGATGTCTACGTATCGAAGCAATAGAGTTCAAATGCTTCTTAAGACGCGATATCGCATCTCATTTCTATGTTTCATGGTAAGATATAATATGACTTGCGAAGTGTTATGTATTCCTCGTCTACACTTCAAATGAATGTAAATGCGACACTTCCTTGCAAGGAAATAGCGTTTGCAGATGTCTACCTATCGTAGCAATAGAGTTCTAATGCTTCTTAAAACACTGTATCGCATCTCATTTCCATGTTTCATGGTAAGATATAATATGATTTGCGAAGTGTTATGTATTCCTCTTCTACACTTCAAATGAATGTAGATGCGACACTTCCTTGCAAGGAAATAGCGTTTGGAGATGTCTACGTATCGTAGCAATAGAGTTCTTATGATTCTTAAAACGCGATATCAAATCTCATTTCTGTGTTTCATGGTAAGATATAATATGATTTGCGAAGTGTTATGTATTCCTCGTCTACACTTCAAATGAATGTAAATGCGACACTTCCTTGCTAGGAAATAGCGTTTGCAGATGTCTACGTATCGAAGCAATAGAGTTCAAATGCTTATTAAGACGCGATATCGCATCTCATTTCTATGTTTCATGGTAAATTATAATATGATTTGCGAAGTGTCATGTATTCCTTGTCTACACTTCAAATGAATGTAAATGCGACACTTCCTTGCAAGGAAATAGCGTTTGCAGATGTCTAGGTATCGTAGCAATAGAGTTATAATTCTTCTTAAAACGCGATATCGCATCTCATTTCTATGTCTCATGGTAAGATATATTATTCATTGCGAATTGTTATGCATTCCTCGTCTACGATTCAAATGAATGTAAATGCGGCACTTCCTTGCAAGGAAATAGCGTTTGCAGATGTCTACCTATCGTAGCAATAGAGTTCTAATGCTTCTTAAAACGCGATATCGCATCTCATTTCTATGTTTCATGGTAAGATATAATATGATTTGCGAAGTGTTATGTATTCCTCTTCTACACTTCAAATGAATGTAAATGCGACACTTCCTTGCAAGGAAATAGCGTTTGCAGATGTCTACGTATCGAAGCAATAGAGTTCAAATGCTTATTAAGACGCGATATCGCATCTCATTTCTATGTTTCATGGTAAGATATAATATGATTCGCGAAGTGTCATGTATTCCTCTTCTACACTTCAAATGAATGTAAATGCGACACTTCCTTGCAAGGAAATAGCGTTTGGAGATGTCTACGTATCGTAGCAATAGAGTTCTTATGATTCTTAAAACGCGATATCAAATCTCATTTCTGCGTTTCATGGTAAGATATAATATGATTTGCGAAGTGTTATGTATTCCTCGTCTACACTTCAAATGAATGTGAATGCGACACTTCCTCGCTAGGATATAGCGTTTGGAGATTTCTGCGTATCGTAGCAATAGGTTTCCAATGCTTCTTAAAACGCGATATCGCATCTCATTTCTATGTTTCATGGTAAGATATAATATGATTTGCGAAGTGTCATGTATTCCTCGTCTACATTTCAAATGAATGTAAACGCCACACTTCCCTGCTAGGAAATAGCGTCTGCAGATGACTAGGGATCGTAGCAATAGAGTTCTTATGATTCTTAAAACGCGATATCGCATCTCATTTCTGAGTTTCATGGTAATATATAATATGATTTGCGAAGTGTTATGTATTCCTCGTCTGCACTTCAAATGAATGCGAATGCGACACTTCCTGGCAAGGAAATAGAGTTTGCAAATGTCTACCTATCTTAGCAATAGTGCTCTAATACTTCTTTAAACGCGATATCGCATCTCATTTCTATGTTTCACGGTAAGATATAATATGATTTGCGAAGTGTTATGTATTCCTCGTCTACACTTCAAATGAATGTAAATGCGACACTTCCTTGCAAGGAAATAGCGTTTGCAGATGTCCACGTATAGTAGGGATAGAGTTCTAATGCTTCTTAAAACGAGATATCGCATCTCATTTTTATGTTTCATGATAAGATATAATATTCATTGCGAAGTGTTATGCATTCCTCGTCTACACTTCAAATGAATGTAAATGCCACACTTCCCTGCTAGGAAATAGCGTCTGCTGATGACTAGGTATCGTAGCAATAGAGTTCTAATGCTGCTTAAAACGCGATATCGCATCTCATTCCTATGTTTCATGGTAAGATAGAATATGATTCGAGAAGTGTTATGTAGTCCTCGTCTACACTTCAAATGAATGTAAATGCGACACTTCCTGGCAAGGAAATAGAGTTTGCAAATGTCTACCTATCTTAGCAATAGTGCTCTAATACTTCTTTAAACGCGATATCGCATCTCATTTCTATGTTTCGTGGTAAGATATAATATGAATTGCGAAGTGTTATGTATTCCTCGTCTACACTTCAAATGAATGTAAATGCGACACTTCCTTGCAAGGAAATAGTGTTTGCAGATGTCTACGTATCGAAGCAATAGAGTTCAAATGCTTCTTAAGACGCGATATCGCATCTCATTTCTATGTTTCATGGTAAGATATAATATGACTTGCGAAGTGTTATGTATTCCTCGTCTACACTTCAAATGAATGTAAATGCGACACTTCCTTGCAAGGAAATAGCGTTTGCAGATGTCTACCTATCGTAGCAATAGAGTTCTAATGCTTCTTAAAACGCTGTATCGCATCTCATTTCCATGTTTCATGGTAAGATATAATATGATTTGCGAAGTGTTATGTATTCCTCTTCTACACTTCAAATGAATGTAGACGCGACACTTCCTTGCAAGGAAATAGCGTTTGGAGATGTCTACGTATCGTAGCAATAGAGTTCTTATGATTCTTAAAACGCGATATCAAATCTCATTTCTGTGTTTCATGGTAAGATATAATATGATTTGCGAAGTGTTATGTATTTCTCGTCTACACTTCAAATGAATGTAAATGCGACACTTCCTTGCTAGGAAATAGCGTTTGCAGATGTCTACCTATCGTAGCAATAGAGTTCTAATGCTTCTTAAAACGCGGTATCGCATCTCATTTCCATGCTTCATGGTAAGATATAATATGATTTGCGAAGTGTTATGTATTCCTCTTCTACACTTCAAATGAATGTAGATGCGACACTTCCTTGCAAGGAAATAGCGTTTGCAGATGTCCACGTATAGTAGGGATAGAGTTCTAGTGCTTCTTAAAACGAGATATCGCATCTCATTTTTATGTTTCATGATAAGATATAATATTCATTGCGAAGTGTTATTCATTCCTCGTCTACACTTCAAATGAATGTAAATGCCACACTTAACTGCTAGGAAATAGCGTCTGCAGATGACTAGGTATCGTAGCAATAGAGTTCTAATGCTTCTTAAAACGCGATATCGCATCTCATTCCTATGTTTCATGGTAAGATAGAATATGATTCGAGATGTGTTATGTATTCCTCGTCTACACTTCAAATGAATGTAAATGCGACACTTCCTTGCAAGGAAATAGCGTTTGCAGATGTCTACCTATCGTAGCAATAGAGTTCTAATGCTTCTTAAAACGCGGTATCGCATCTCATTTCCATGTTTCATGGTAAGATATAATATGATTTGCGAAGTGTTATGTATTCCTCTTCTACACTTCAAATGAATGTAGATGCGACACTTCCTTGCAAGGAAATAGCGTTTGGAGATGTCTACGTATCGTAGCAATAGAGTTCTTATGATTCTTAAAACGCGATATCAAATCTCATTTCTGTGTTTCATGGTAAGATATAATATGATTTGCGAAGTGTTATGTATTCCCCTTCTACACTTCAAATGAATGTAAATGCGACACTTCCTTGCAAGGAAATAGCGTTTGCAGATGTCTACGTATCGAAGCAATAGAGTTCAAATGCTTATTAAGACGCGATATCGCATCTCATTTCTATGTTTCATGGTAAATTATAATATGATTTGCGAAGTGTCATGTATTCCTTGTCTACACTTCAAATGAATGTAAATGCGACACTTCCTTGCAAGGAAATGGCGTTTGCAGATGTCTAGGTATCGTAGCAATAGAGTTATAATTCTTCTTAAAACGCGATATCGCATCTCATTTCCATGTCTCATGGTAAGATATATTATTCATTGCGAATTGTTATGCATTCCTCGTCTACGATTCAAATGAATGTAAATGCGGCACTTCCTTGCAAGGAAATGGCGTTTGCAGATGTCTACGTATCGTAGCAATAGAGTTCTTATGATTCTTAAATCGCGATATTGCTTCTCATTTCTATGTTTCATGGTAAGGTATAATATGATTTGCGAAGTGTCATGTATTCTTCGTCTACACTTCAAATGAATGTAAATGCGACACTTAATTGCAAGGAAATAGCGTTTGCAGATGTCTACGTATCGAAGCAATAGAGTTCAAATGCTTATTAAGACGCGATATCGCATCTCATTTCTATGTTTCATGGTAAGGTATAATATGATTTGCGAAGTGTCATGTATTCCCCGTCTACACTTCAAATGAATGTAAATGCCACACTTCCCTGCTAGGAAATAGCGTCCGCAGATGACTAGGGATCGTAGCAATAGAGTTCTAATGCTTCTTAAAGCGCGATATCGCATCTCATTTCTATGTTTCATGGTAAGATAAAATATGATTTGCGAAGTGCCATGTATTCTTCGTTTACACATCAAATGAATGTAAATGCGACTCTTCCTTGCAAGGAAATAGCGTTTGCAGATGTCTACGTAACGTAGCAATAGAGTTCCAAAGCTTCTTAAAACGCGATATCGCATCTCATTTCTATGTTTCATGGTAAGATATAATATGATTGGGGAAGTGTTATGTATTACTCGTCTACACTTCAAATGAATGTAAATGCGACACTTCCTTGCAAGGAAATAGCGTTTGCAGATGTCTACCTATCGTAGCAATAGAGTTCTAATGCATCTTAAAACGCGATATCGCATCTCATTTCTATGTTTCATGGTAAGATATAATATGATTTGCGAAGTGTTATGTATTCCTCTTCTACACTTCAAATGAATGTAAATGCGACACTTCCTTGCAAGGAAATAGCGTTTGCAGATGTCTACGTATCGAAGCAATAGAGTTCAAATGCTTATTAAGACGCGATATCGCATCTCATTTCTATGTTTCATGGTAAGATATAATATGATTTGCGATGTGTTATGTATTCCTCGTCTACACTTCAAATGAATGTAAATGCGACACTTCCTTGCAAGGAAATAGCGTTTGCAGATGTCTACCTATCGTAGCAATAGAGTTCTAATGCTTCTTAAGACGCGGTATCGCATCTCATTTCCATGTTTCATGGTAAGATATAATATGATTTGCGAAGTGTTATGTATTCCTCTTCTACACTTCAAATGAATGTAGATGCGACACTTCCTTGCAAGGAAATAGCGTTTGGAGATGTCTACGTATCGTAGCAATAGAGTTCTTATGATTCTTAAAACGCGATATCAAATCTCATTTCTGTGTTTCATGGTAAGATATAATATGATTTGCGAAGTGTTATGTATTCCCCTTCTACACTTCAAATGAATGTAAATGCGACACTTCCTTGCAAGGAAATAGCGTTTGCAGATGTCTACGTATCGAAGCAATAGAGTTCAAATGCTTATTAAGACGCGATATCGCATCTCATTTCTATGTTTCATGGTAAATTATAATATGATTTGCGAAGTGTCATGTATTCCTTGTCTACACTTCAAATGAATGTAAATGCGACACTTCCTTGCAAGGAAATAGCGTTTGCAGATGTCTAGGTATCGTAGCAATAGAGTTATAATTCTTCTTAAAACGCGATATCGCATCTCATTTCTATGTCTCATGGTAAGATATATTATTCATTGCGAATTGTTATGCATTCCTCGTCTACGATTCAAATGAATGTAAATGCGGCACTTCCTTGCAAGGAAATAGCGTTTGCAGATGTCTACGTATCGTAGCAATAGAGTTCTTATGATTCTTAAATCGCGATATTGCTTCTCATTTCTATGTTTCATGGTAAGGTATAATATGATTTGCGAAGTGTCATGTATTCTTCGTCTACACTTCAAATGAATGTAAATGCGACACTTAATTGCAAGGAAATAGCGTTTGCAGATGTCTACGTATCGAAGCAATAGAGTTCAAATGCTTATTAAGACGCGATATCGCATCTCATTTCTATGTTTCATGGTAAGGTATAATATGATTTGCGAAGTGTCATGTATTCCCCGTCTACACTTCAAATGAATGTAAATGCCACACTTCCCTGCTAGGAAATAGCGTCCGCAGATGACTAGGGATCGTAGTAATAGAGTTCTAATGCTTCTTAAAGCGCGATATCGCATCTCATTTCTATGTTTCACGGTAAGATAAAATATGATTTGCGAAGTGCCATGTATTCTTCGTTTACACATCAAATGAATGTAAATGCGACTCTTCCTTGCAAGGAAATAGCGTTTGCAGATGTCTACGTAACGTAGCAATAGAGTTCCAAAGCTTCTTAAAACGCGATATCGCATCTCATTTCTATGTTTCATGGTAAGATATAATATGATTGGGGAAGTGTTATGTATTACTCGTCTACACTTCAAATGAATGTAAATGCGACACTTCCTTGCAAGGAAATAGCGTTTGCAGATGTCTACCTATCGTAGCAATAGAGTTCTAATGCTTCTTAAAACGCGATATCGCATCTCATTTCTATGTTTCATGGTAAGATATAATATGATTTGCGAAGTGTTATGTATTCCTCTTCTACACTTCAAATGAATGTAAATGCGACACTTCCTTGCAAGGAAATAGCGTTTGCAGATGTCTACGTATCGAAGCAATAGAGTTCAAATGCTTATTAAGACGCGATATCGCATCTCATTTCTATGTTTCATGGTAAGATATAATATGATTTGCGATGTGTTATGTATTCCTCGTCTACACTTCAAATGAATGTAAATGCGACACTTTCTTGCAAGGAAATAGCGTTTGCAAGTGTCTACCTATCGTAGCAATAGAGTGCAAATGCTTATTAAGACGCGATATCGCATCTCATTTCTATGTTTCATGGTAAGATATAATATGATTCGCGAAGTGTCATGTATTCCTCTTCTACACTTCAAATGAATGTAAATGCGACACTTCCTTGCAAGGAAATAGCGTTTGCAGATGTCTACGTATCGTAGGGATAGAGTTCTAATGCTTCTTAAAACGACATATCGCACCTCATTTCTATGTTTCATGATAAGATATAATATGATTTGCGATGTGTTATGTATTCCTCGTCTACACATCAAATGAATGTAAATGCGACACTTCCTTGCAAGGAAATGGCGTTTGCAGATGTCTACGTATCGTAGCAATAGAGTTCTTATGATTCTTAAAACGCGATATCGCATCTCATTTCTATGTTTCATGGTAAGGTATAATATGATTTGCTAAGTTTTATGTATTACTCGTCTACACTTCAAATGAATGTGAATGCGACACTTCCTCGCTAGGATATAGCGTTTGGAGATGTCTACGTATCGAAGCAATAGAGTTCAAATGCTTATTAAGTCGCGATATCGCATTTCGTTTCTATGTTTCATGGTAAGGTATAATATGATTTGCGAAGTGTTATGTATTCCTCGTCTACACTTCAAATGAATGTAAATGCGACACTTCCTTGCAGTGAAATAGCGTTTGGAGATGTCTACGTATCGTAGCAATAGAGTTCTTATAATTCTTAAAACGCGATATCGCATCTCATTTCTGTGTTTCATGGTAAGATATAATATGATTTGCGAAGTGTTATGTATTCCTCGTCCACACTTCAAATGAATGTGAATGCGGCACTTCCTCGCTAGCATATAGCGTTTGCAGATGTCTACGTATCGTAGCAATAGATTTCCAATGCTTCTTAAAACGCGAAATCGCATCACATTTCTATGTTTCATGGTAAGATATAATAAGATTTGCGAAGTGTCATGTATTCCCCGTCTACACTTCAAATGAATGTAAATGCCACACTTCCCTGCTAGGAAATAGCGTCTGCAGATGACTAGGGATCGTAGCAGTAGAGTTCTAATGCTTCTTAAAGCGCAATATCGCATCTCATTTCTATGTTTCATGGTAAGATATAATATGATTTGCGAAGTGTTATGTATTCCTCGTCTACACTTCAAATGAATGTGAATGCGACATTTCCTCGCTAGGATATAGCGTTTGCAGATGTCTGCGTATCGTAGCAATAGGTTTCCAATGCTTCTTAAAACGCGATATCGCATCTCATTTCTATGTTTCATGGTAAAGATATAATATGATTGGAGAAGTGTTATGCATTCCTCGTCTACACTTCAAATGAATGTAAATGCCACACTTCCCTGCTAGGAAGTAGCGTCTGCAGATGACTAGGTATCGTAGCAATAGAGTTCTAATGCTTCTTAAAACGAGATATCGCATCTCATTTCTATGTTTCATGATAAGATATAATATTCATTGCGAAGTGTTATGCATTCCTCGTCTACACTTCAAATGAATGTAAATGCGACACTTCCTTGCTAGGAAATAGCGTTTGCAGATGTCTACCTATCGTAGCAATAGAGATCTAATGCTTCTTAAAACGCGATATCGCATCTCATTTCCATGTTTCATGGTAAGATATAATATGATTTGCGAAGTGTTATGTATTCCTCGTCTACACTTCAAATGAATGTAAATGCGACACTTCCTTGCAAGGAAATAGCGTTTGCAGATGTCTACGTATCGAAGCAATAGAGTTCAAATGCTTATTAAGTCGCGATATCGCATTTCATTTCTATGTTTCATGGTAAGGTATAATATGATTTGCGAAGTGTTATGTATTCCTCGTCTACACTTCAATTGAATGTAAATGCGACACTTCCTTGCAGTGAAATAGCGTTTGGAGATGTCTGCGTATCGTAGCAATAGGTTTCCAATGCTTCTTAAAACGCGATATCGCATCTCATTTCTATGTTTCATGGTAAGATATAATATGATTTGCGAAGTGTCATGTATTCCTCGTCTACATTTCAAATGAATGTAAATGCCACACTTCCCTGCTAGGAAATAGCGTCTGCAGATGGCTAGGGATCGTAGCAATAGAGTTCTTATGATTCTTAAAACGCGATATCGCATCTCATTTCTGAGTTTCATGGTAATATATAATATGATTTGCGAAGTGTTATGTATTCCTCGTCTGCACTTCAAATGAATGTGAATGCGACACTTCCTCGCTAGGATATAGCGTTTGCAGATGTCTACGTATCGTAGCAAAAGATTTCCAATGCTTCTTAAAACGCGATATCGCATCTCATTTCTATGTTTCATGGTAAGATATAATATGATTGGAGAAGTGTTATGCATTCCTCGTCTACACTTCAAATGAATGTAAATGCGACACTTCCTCGCTAGGATATAGCGTTTGCAAATGTCTACCTATCGTAGCAATAGTGTTCTAATGATTCTTAAAACGCGACATCGCATCTCATTTCTATGTTTCATGGTAAGGTATAATATGATTTGCGAAGTGTTATGTATTTCTCGTCTACACTTCAAATGAATGTAAATGCGACACTTCCTCGCTAGGATATAGCGTTTGCAAATGTCTACGTATCGTAGCAATAGATTTCCAATGCTTCTTAAAACGCGATATCGCATCTCATTTCTATGTTTCATGGTAAGATATAATATGATTGGGGAAGTGTTATGTATTACTCGTCTACACTTCAAATAAATGTAAATGCGACACTTCCTTGGAAGGAAATAGCGTTTGCAGATGTCTACGTATCGTAGCAATAGAGTTCTTATGATTCTTAAAAAGCGATATCGCATCTCATTTCTACGTTTCATGGTAAGATATAATATGTTTTGCGAAGTGTTATGTATTCCTCGTCTACACTTCAAATGAATGTAAATGCGACACTTCCTTGCAGTGAAATAGCGTTTGGAGATGTCTACGTATCGTAGCAATAGAGTTCTTATAATTCTTAAAACGCGATATCGCATCTCATTTCTGTGTTTCATGGTAAGATATAATATGATTTGCGAAGTGTTATGTATTCCTCGTCTACACTTCAAATGAATGTGAATGCGACACTTCCTCGCTAGGATATAGCGTTTGCAGATGTCTGCGTATCGTAGCAATAGGTTTCCAATGCTTCTTAAAACGCGATATCGCATCACATTTCTATGTTTCATGGTAAAGTTATAATATGATTTGCGAAGTGTCATGTATTCTTCGTCTACATTTCAAATGAATGTAAATGCCACACTTCCCTGCTAGGAAATAGCGTCTGCAGATGACTAGGGATCGTAGCAATAGAGTTCTTATGATTCTTAAAACGCGATATCGCATCTCATTTCTGTGTTTCATGGTAATATATAATATGATTTGCGAAGTGTTATGTATTCCTCGTCTGCACTTCAAATGAATGTGAATGCGACACCTCCTCGCTAGGATATAGCGTTTGCAGATGTCTACGTATCGTAGCAAAAGATTTCCAACGCTTCTTAAAACGCGATATCGCATCTCATTTCTATGTTTCATGGTAATATATAATATGATTAGAGAAGTGTTATGCATTCCTCGTCTACACTTCAAATGAATGTAAATGTTACACTTCCTCGCTAGGATATAGCGTTTGCAAATGTCTACCTATCGTAGCAATAGTGTTCTAATGATTCTTAAAACGCGACACCGCATCTCATTTCTATGTTTCATGATAAGGTATAATATGATTTGCGAAGTGTTATGTAGTCCTCGTCTACACTTCAAATGAATGTAAATGCGACACTTCCTTGCTAGGAAATAGCGTTTGCAGATGTCTACGTATCGTAGCAGTAGAGTTCTTATGATTCTTAAAAAGCGATATCGCATCTCATTTCTATGTTTCATGGTAAGATATAATATGATTTGCGAAGTGTTATGTAGTCCTCGTCTACACTTCAAATGAATGTAAATGCGACACTTCCTTGCTAGGAAATAGCGTTTGCAGATGTCTACCTATCGTAGCAATATAGTTCTAAAGCTTCTTAAAACGCGATATCGCATCTCATTTCCATGTTTCATGGTAAGATATAATATGATTTGCGAAGTGTTATGTATTCCTCGTCTACACTTCAAATGAATGTAAATACGACACTTCCTTGCAAGGAAATAGCGTTTGCAGATGTCTACGCATCGAAGCAATAGAGTTCAAATGCTTATTAAGTCGCGATATCGCATTTCATTTCTATGTTTCATGGTAAGGTATATTATGATTTGCGAAGTGTTATGTATTCCTCGTCTACACTTCAATTGAATGTAAATGCGACACTTCCTTGCAGTGAAATAGCGTTTGGAGATGTCTGCGTATCGTAGCAATAGGTTTCCAATGCTTCTTAAAACGCGATATCGCATCTCATTTCTATGTTTCATGGTAAGATATAATATGATTTGCGAAGTGTCATGTATTCCTCGTCTACATTTCAAATGAATGTAAATGCCACACTTCCCTGCTAGGAAATAGCGTCTGCAGATGACTAGGGATCGTAGCAATAGAGTTCTTATGATTCTTAAAACGCGATATCGCATCTCATTTCTGAGTTTCATGGTAATATATAATATGATTTGCGAAGTGTTATGTATTCCTCGTCTGCACTTCAAATGAATGTGAATGCGACACTTCCTCGCTAGGATATAGCGTTTGCAGATGTCTACGTATCGTAGCAAAAGATTTCCAATGCTTCTTAAAACGCGATATCGCATCTCATTTCTATGTTTCATGGTAAGATATAATATGATTGGAGAAGTGTTATGCATTCCTCGTCTACACTTCAAATGAATGTAAATGCGACACTTCCTCGCTAGGATATAGCGTTTGCAAATGTCTACCTATCGTAGCAATAGTGTTCTAATGATTCTTAAAACGCGACATCGCATCTCATTTCTATGTTTCATGGTAAGGTATAATATGATTTGCGAAGTGTTATGTATTTCTCGTCTACACTTCAAATGAATGTAAATGCGACACTTCCTCGCTAGGATATAGCGTTTGCAAATGTCTACGTATCGTAGCAATAGATTTCCAATGCTTCTTAAAACGCGATATCGCATCTCATTTCTATGTTTCATGGTAAGATATAATATGATTGGGGAAGTGTTATGTATTACTCGTCTACACTTCAAATAAATGTAAATGCGACACTTCCTTGGAAGGAAATAGCGTTTGCAGATGTCTACGTATCGTAGCAATAGAGTTCTTATGATTCTTAAAAAGCGATATCGCATCTCATTTCTACGTTTCATGGTAAGATATAATATGTTTTGCGAAGTGTTATGTATTCCTCGTCTACACTTCAAATGAATGTAAATGCGACACTTCCTTGCAGTGAAATAGCGTTTGGAGATGTCTACGTATCGTAGCAATAGAGTTCTTATAATTCTTAAAACGCGATATCGCATCTCATTTCTGTGTTTCATGGTAAGATATAATATGATTTGCGAAGTGTTATGTATTCCTCGTCTACACTTCAAATGAATGTGAATGCGACACTTCCTCGCTAGGATATAGCGTTTGCAGATGTCTGCGTATCGTAGCAATAGGTTTCCAATGCTTCTTAAAACGCGATATCGCATCACATTTCTATGTTTCATGGTAAAGTTATAATATGATTTGCGAAGTGTCATGTATTCTTCGTCTACATTTCAAATGAATGTAAATGCCACACTTCCCTGCTAGGAAATAGCGTCTGCAGATGACTAGGGATCGTAGCAATAGAGTTCTTATGATTCTTAAAACGCGATATCGCATCTCATTTCTGTGTTTCATGGTAATATATAATATGATTTGCGAAGTGTTATGTATTCCTCGTCTGCACTTCAAATGAATGTGAATGCGACACCTCCTCGCTAGGATATAGCGTTTGCAGATGTCTACGTATCGTAGCAAAAGATTTCCAACGCTTCTTAAAACGCGATATCGCATCTCATTTCTATGTTTCATGGTAATATATAATATGATTAGAGAAGTGTTATGCATTCCTCGTCTACACTTCAAATGAATGTAAATGTTACACTTCCTCGCTAGGATATAGCGTTTGCAAATGTCTACCTATCGTAGCAATAGTGTTCTAATGATTCTTAAAACGCGACACCGCATCTCATTTCTATGTTTCATGATAAGGTATAATATGATTTGCGAAGTGTTATGTAGTCCTCGTCTACACTTCAAATGAATGTAAATGCGACACTTCCTTGCTAGGAAATAGCGTTTGCAGATGTCTACGTATCGTAGCAGTAGAGTTCTTATGATTCTTAAAAAGCGATATCGCATCTCATTTCTATGTTTCATGGTAAGATATAATATGATTTGCGAAGTGTTATGTAGTCCTCGTCTACACTTCAAATGAATGTAAATGCGACACTTCCTTGCTAGGAAATAGCGTTTGCAGATGTCTACCTATCGTAGCAATATAGTTCTAAAGCTTCTTAAAACGCGATATCGCATCTCATTTCCATGTTTCATGGTAAGATATAATATGATTTGCGAAGTGTTATGTATTCCTCGTCTACACTTCAAATGAATGTAAATACGACACTTCCTTGCAAGGAAATAGCGTTTGCAGATGTCTACGCATCGAAGCAATAGAGTTCAAATGCTTATTAAGTCGCGATATCGCATTTCATTTCTATGTTTCATGGTAAGGTATATTATGATTTGCGAAGTGTTATGTATTCCTCGTCTACACTTCAAATGAATGTTAATGCGACACTTCCTTGCAGAGAAATAGCGTTTGGACATGTCTACGTATCGTAGCAATAGAGTTCTTATGATTCTTGAAACGCGATATCGCATCTCATTTCTGTGTTTCATGGTAAGATATAATATGATTTGCGAAGTGTTATGTATTCGTCGTCCACACTTCAAATGAATGTGAATGCGGCACTTCCTCGCTAGGAAATAGCGTCTGCAGATGTCTACGTATCGTAGCAATAGAGTTCTTATGATTCTTAAAAAGCGATATCGCATCTCATTTCTATGTTTCATGGTAAGATATAATATGATTTGCGAAGTGTTATGTAGTCCTCGTCTACACTTCAAATGAATGTAAATGCGACACTTCCTTGCTAGGAAATAGCGTTTGCAGATGTCTACCTATCGTAGCAATATAGTTTTAAAGCTTCTTAAAACGCGATATCGCATCTCATTTCCATGTTTCATGGTAAGATATAATATGATTTGCGAAGTGTTATGTATTCCTCGTCTACACTTCAAATGAATGTAAATACGACACTTCCTTGCAAGGAAATAGCGTTTGCAGATGTCTACGCATCGAAGCAATAGAGTTCAAATGCTTATTAAGTCGCGATATCGCATTTCATTTCTATGTTTCATGGTAAGGTATATTATGATTTGCGAAGTGTTATGTATTCCTCGTCTACACTTCAAATGAATGTTAATGCGA
Organism: Xylocopa sonorina; assembly: GCF_050948175.1. Lineage (NCBI taxonomy): Eukaryota > Metazoa > Arthropoda > Insecta > Hymenoptera > Apidae > Xylocopa > Xylocopa sonorina. Next base: position 72,842 of record NC_135204.1, read on the forward strand.
CACTTCCTTGCAGGGAAATAGCGTTTGGACATGTCTACGTATCGTAGCAATAGAGTTCTTATGATTCTTAAAACGCGATATCGCATCTCATTTCTGTGTTTCATGGTAAGATATAATATGATTTGCGAAGTGTTATGTATTCGTCGTCCACACTTCAAATGAATGTGAATGCGGCACTTCCTCGCTAGGAAATAGCGTCTGCAGATGACTAGGGATCGTAGCAAGAGTGTTCTAATGCTTCTTAAAGCGCGATATCGCATCCCATTTCTATGTTTCATGGTAAGATAAAATATGATTTGCGAAGTGTCATGTATTGTTCGTCTACACATCAAATGAATGTAAATGCGACACTTCCTTGCAAGGAAAGAGCGTTTGCAGCTGTCTACGTATCGTAGCAATAGAGTTCTTATGATTCTTAAAACGCGATATCGCATCTCATTTCTATGTTTTATCGTAAGATATAATATGATTTGCAAAGTGTTATGTATTCCTCGTCTACACTTCAAATGAATGTAAATGCGACACTTCCTTGCAAGGAAATAGCGTTTGCAGATGTCTAGGTATCGTAGCAATAGAGTTCTAATGCTTCCTAAAACGCGATATCGCATCTCATTTGTATGTTTCATGGTAAGATATAATATTATTTGCGAAGTGTTATGTATTCCTCGTCTACACTTCATATGAATGTTAATGCGACACTTCCTTGCAAGGAAAGGAGCGTTTGCAGATGTCTAGGTATCGTAGCAATAGAGTTCATATGATTCTTGAAACGCGATATCGCATCTCATTTCTATGTTTCATGGTAAGATATAATATGATTTGCGAAGTGTTATGTACTCCTCGTCTACGATTCAAATGAAAGTAACTGCGGCACTTCCTTGCAAGGAAATAGCGATTGCAGATGTCTACGTATCGTAGCAATAGAGTTCATATGATTCTTAAAACGCGATATCGAATCTCATTTCTATGTTTCATGGTAAGATATAATATGACTTGCGAAGTATCATGTATTCCTCGTCTACACTTCAAATGAATGTAAATGCGACACTCCCTTGCTAGGAAATAGCGATTGCAGATGTCTACGTATCGTAGCAATAGAGTTCATATGATTCTTAAAACGCGATATCGCATCTCATTTCTATGTTTCATGGTAAGATATAATATGATTTGCGAAGTGTCATGTATTCCTCGTCTACACTTCAAATGAATGTAAATGCGACACTTCCTTGCTAGGATATAGCGTTTGCAGATGTCAACGTATCGTAGCAATAGAGATCTTATGCTTCTTAAAACGCGATATCGCATCTCATTTCTATGTTTCATGGTAAGATTAGATATGATTTACGAAGTGTTATGTAGTCCACGTCTACACTTCAAATGAATGTGAATGCGACACTTCCTTGCTAGGAAATAGCGTTTGCAGATGTCTACGTATCGAAGCAATAGAGTTCAAGAGCTTCTTAAAACGAGATATCGCATCTCATATCTATGTTTCATGATAAGATATAATATTCATTGCGAAGTGTTATGTATTCCTCGTCTACACTTCAAATGAATGTAAATGCGACACTTCCTTGCTAGGTAATAGCGTTTGCAAATGTCCACGTATCGAAGCAATAGAGTTCAAATGCTTCTTTAAACGCTATATCGCATCTCATTTCTATGCTTCATGGTAAGATATAATATGATTTGCGAAGTGTTATGTTGTCCTCGTCTACACTTCAAATGAATGTAAATGCGACACTTCCTTGCAAGGAAATAGCGTTTGCAGATGTCTACGTATCGTAGGGATAGAGTTCTAATGCTTCTTAAAACGAGATATCGCATCTGATTTCTATGTTTCATGGTAAGATATAATATGATTGGGGAAGTGTTATGTATTACTCGTCTACACTTCAAATGAATGTAAATGCGACACTTCCTTGCAAGGAAATAGCGTTTGCAGATGTCTACGTATCGTAGCAATAGAGTTCTTATGATTCTTAAAACGCGATATCGTATCTCATTTCAATGTTTCATTGTAAGATATAATATGATTCGCGAAGTGTTATGTAGTCCTCGTCTACACTTCAAATGAATGTGAATGCGACACTTCCTCGCTAGGATATAGCGTTTGCAGATGTCTATGTATCGTAGCAATAGATTTCCAATGCTCCTTAAAACGCGATATCGCATCTCATTTCTACGTTTCATGGTAAGATATAATATGATTTGCGAAGTGTTATGTATTCCTCGTCTACACTTCAAATGAATGTAAATGCGACACTTCCTTGCAAGGAAATGGCGTTTGCAGATGTCTACGTATCGAAGCAATAGAGTTCCAATGCTTCTTAAAACGCGATATCGCATCTCATTTCTATGTTTCATGGTAAGATATAATATGATTGGGGAAGTGTTATGTATTACTCGTCTACACTTCAAATGAATGTAAATGCGACACTTCCTTGCAAGGAAATAGCGTTTGCAGATGTCTACGTATCGTAGCAATAGAGTTCTTATGATTCTTAAAACGCGATATCGCATCTCATTTCTATGATTCATGGTAAGATATAATATTATTCGCGAAGTGTTATGTAGTCCTCGTCTACACTCCAAATGAATGTAAATGCGACACTTCCTTGCAAGGAAATAGCGTTTGGAGATGTCTACGTATCGTAGCAATAGAGTTCTTATGATTCTTAAAAAGCGATATCGCATCTCATTTCAATGTTTCATGGTAGGATATAATATCGATAAAATATGATTAGCGAAGTGTCATGTATTGTTCGTCTACACATCAAATGAATGTAAATGCGACTCTTCCTTGCAAGGAAATAGCGTTTGCAGATGTCTACGTATCGTAGCAATAGCGTTCCAATGCTTCTTAAAACGCGATATCGCACCTCATTTCTGTGTTTCATGGTAAGATATAATATGATTGAGGAAGTGTTATGTATTACTCGTCTACACTTCAAATGAATGTAAATGCGACACTTCCTTGCAAGGAAATAGCGTTTGCAGATGTCTATGTATCGTAGCAATAGAGTTCTTATGATTCTTAAAACGCGATATCGCATCTCATTTCTATGTTTCATGGTAAGATATAATATGATTTGCGAAGTATCATGTATTCCTCGTCTACATTTCAAATGAATGTAAATGCGACACTTCCTTGCTAGGAAATAGCGATTGCAGATGTCTACGTATCGTAGCAATAGCTTTCTAATGCTTCTTAAAACGCGATATCGAATCTCATTTCTATGTTTCATGGTAAGATATAATATGATTTGCGAAGTATCATGTATTCCTCGTCTACACTTCAAATGAATGTAAATGCGACACTTCCTTGGTAGGAAATAGCGATTGCAGATGTCTACGTATCGAAGCAATAGAGTTCAAGAGCTTCTTAAAACGAGATATCGCATCTCATATCTATGTTTCATGATAAGATATAATATTCATTGCGAAGTGTTATGTATTCCTCGTCTACACTTCAAATGAATGTAAATGCGACACTTCCTTGCTAGGAAAAAGCGTTTGCAGATGTCTACG